>NC_034196.2:27640564-27839086 GCF_002021735.2 Oncorhynchus kisutch | reverse complement strand
GGAGAGAGAGAGAGAGTACAGTAGGGTAATGAGTGAAGCTAGCAGAATAAGAGAATGGTTACTTTTAATTACCTACCTTGTGTGCCTGTGTGTGTAATGAGCGAGCTGTGTATGTATGTGTGTGTAATGAGCGAGCTGTGTGTGTATGTGTGTGTAATGAGCGAGCTGTGTGTGTAATGAGCGAGCTGTGTGTGTGTATATGTGTGCGTAATGAGCAAGCTGTGTGTGTATGTGTGTGCAATGAGCGAGCTGTGTGTGTGTGTGTGTGTGTGTGTGTGTGAGTTCTTAGTGGGTCTTTCTCCTCTAGCTCAGCTGCATACTGAGTAGTTTCTCAACTCTCTCCTGAGGGACCGCCACACAATGCACAGTTTTGTTCTGCTACCACACACACACACACACACACACGTTCTCACCGTCTTTTTCTGACTGTTCTGTCTTTGGATTGTTTTAATAATTTCTCTGATGAATCGCTGTTCCTTTTTGCTCTATTGTGTGTGTGTATTTTCTGACAGAAAAAAAAGTGAGTATACAGAGAACAACAGTGCCATTCCTCAGTGGCACAGCACTAATCTGCCTCAGACTGACTCATTAGCGCTGCATGCTAAATACTTCCCTGATTAGTTTGAATGGCAAATTAGTTATTTATTTGCCCAAATGCTACATACCCCAGTGATTAGCTTGTAGGCTAAATACCTGAGTCAATACTAAATGAGTAATCGATTAGCCTGCCCAGGATGCTAAAAGCCTGAATTATCCTTGTTGATGTGTTTGCCTGCGCGCTAAGTACCTGAGTCAATACTAGAAACCTGAGATTAGCTTGATCGCTATATACCTGAGTAGGAAACATTAGAGTGAATGGGGAAAAGCTGATTTATTAGCTTGGATGCTAAGTGTTGGCAGTACCAAGCTGCTCTTCGTTCCCCAATTTGTCGCAGAGAATAATACCTAATGAATCATGCTCCCTCTCTGTGTGTGTGTGTGTGTGTGTGTGTGTGTGTGTGTGTGTGTGTGTGTGTGTGTGTGTGTGTGTGTGTGTGTGTGTGTGTGTGTGTGTGTGTGTGTGTGTGTGTGTGTGTGTGTGTGTGTGTGTGTGTGTGTGTGAGAGAGAGAGAGAGAGAGAGAGAGAGAGAGAGAGAGAGATCGGGCTCAGTCCAGTCAGTCTAATTAGCACTTAACACAAAGAGCCGTCCAATGATGGACAAGAGCTGTCAACAGCCAATCAGAGCTAACCCTAATTAAGCAATCAGTGTGGGACTGGCTGCTTCTAATTCCTGAAAAGACTGTGTGTGCTTACATTATGTGTCAAACTAAATGATCAGATTAGATGCAACAAATAAAAGTTCTCATCTGCAACCAAGATGGTCCTAAACAATCATAACAATGTATTCATTACAAGACAGGATGGCCCACTGATTAGGAGCAGTTACTCAGGCCGTTAGAAACAGCAGTAACACTGTGAATATATGGCTGCTATTTAAACACATGCAGAACACCTGGAATGAGTAGGTGTGTCCAAACCTTTGACTGGTACTGTATCTATATAAACGTTTTGACACACTGTCACGGGTGTCGTTGGAAGTAGACCAAAGTGCAGCGTTGTGAGCGTTCATTTTATTTTATTTTATAATGTCGCCAACAAAACAACAAACGAAAGAAACAACTGTGACGTTTACGGGGCTAAGTGCCACAAACAAAGTCAACTATCCACACTGAAAGGAGGGAAAAAAGGGCTACCTAAGTATGATACCATCATGCCCTATGATGAAACTGGCTCTCATCAGGACCACCACAGGAAAGAAAGACCCAGTGACCTCTGCTGCAGAGGACAAGTTCATTAGAGTTACCAGCCACAGAAATTGCAGCACAACTAAATGCTTCACAGAGTTCAAGTAACAGACACATCACAACATCAACATCAAAAAGGAGATTGCATGAATCAGGCCTTCATGGTCGAATTACTCCAACTGCTTTTAAATTCTAGTAAAACTAAGTGCATGCTCTTCAACCGATTGCTGCCGCACCCTCCCGCCCGACTAACATCACTACTCTGGACGTTTCTGATCTAGAATATGTGGACAACTACAAATACCTAGGTGTCTGGTTAGACTGTAAACACCTTCCAGACTCACGTTAACCTTCTCCAATCCAAAATTAAATCTAGAATCTGCTGCCTATTTCGCAACAAAGCATCCTTCACTCATGCCACAAAACATACCCTCGGAAAACTGACTATCCTACCAATCCTTGACTTCGGCGATGAAATTTACAAAATTGCCCCCAACACTCTACTCAGCCAATTGGATGCAGTCTATCACAGTGCCATCCGTTTTATCATCAAAGCCCCATATACAACCCACGACTGCAACCTGTATGCTCTCGTTGGCTGGCCCTCACTACATGTCCGTTGCCAAACCCACTGGCTCCAGGTAATCTACAAGTCCTTGCTAGGTAAAGCCCCACCTTATCTCAGCTCACTGGTCACCATAGCAACACCCACCCGTAGCACGCGCTCCAGCAGGTATATTTCACTGGTCATCCCCAAAGCCAACACTTCCTTTGGCCGCCTTTCCTTCCAGTTCTCTGCTGCCAATGACTGGAACTAATTGCAAAAATCTCTGAAGATGGAGTCTTATATCTCCCTCTCTAACTTTAAGCATCAGCTGTCAGAGCAGCTTACCGATCACTGTACCTGTACACGGCTAATCTGTAAATAGCACACCGAACTACCTCATCCCCATATTATTACTTACCCTCTTGCTCTTTTGCAACCCAGTATCTCTACATGCATATCATCATCTGCACATCTATCACTCCAGTATTAATGCTAAATTGAAATGATTTTCACCCCTATGGCCTATTTATTGCCTACCTCCCTACTCCTCTACATTTGCACACACTGTACATAGATTTTTATATATTTTTTCTTTTGTGTTATTGACTGTACATTTGTTTATGCGTAAATCTGTGTTGTTGATTTTGTCGCACTGCTTTGCAGGTCGCAGTTGTAAATGAGAACTTGTTCTCAACTGGCCACCTGGTTAAATAAAGGCGTGAAAAAAACAGACACATCACAATAACATCAAAAAGGAGACTGCATGAATCAGGCCTTCATTGTCGAATTGCTGCAAAGAAACCACTACTAAAGGACACCAATAATAAGAAGAGACTTGCTTGGAGATTAGACTGGTAGAAATATGTCCTTTGGTCTGATGAGTCCAAATTTGAGATGTTTGCTTCCAACCACCGTGTCTTTGTGATGCGGAGTAGGTGAACGGATAATCTCTGCTTGTGTGGTTTCCACTGTGAAGAACGGAGGAGTAAGGGCTGCTTTGCTGGTGATACTGTCTGTGATTTCTTTCGAATTCAAGGAACACTTACCCAGCATGGCTACCACAGCATTCTGCAGCGATACCCCATCCCTTCTGGTTTGCGCTTAGTGGGACTATAATTTGTGTTTAAAAAGGACAATGACCCACCTCCAGGCTGTGTAAGGACAATTTGACCAAGAAGTAGAGTGATGCAGTGCTGCATCAGATGACCTGGACTCCACAATCACCCAACCTCAATCCAATTTAGATGTTTTGGGATGAGTTGGACGGCAGAGTGAAGGACAAACAGCCAACAAGGTCTCAGCATATGTGGGAACTCCTTCAAGACTGTTGGAAAAGCATTCCAGGTGAAGCTGGTTGAGAGAATGCCAAGCGTATGCAAAGCTGTCATCAAGGCAAAGGGTAGCTACTTTGAAGAATCTCAAATATAATTATATTTTGATTTGTTTAACACTTTTTTGGTTACTACATGATTCCATGTGTGTTATTTCATAGTTTTGATGTCTTCACTATTATTTTACAATGTCTCTTTCCTCTCTACTTTCTTCTCCTCTCCATTCCTCTCCTTTCCTCTCCTCCCCTCTCCTTAACTCTCCTCCCCTCCCCTCTCTTCTCTCCTCTCCTCCCCTCCCCTCTCTTCTCCCTTTAAGACCCTGTTCCCCATAGTAAGTGTTGTTTAGTGAGCCAGTCTATTTCTGACTAGACTACAGAGTATCATACACACCCAGTACTGCGCTGCTGTCCTTTCAGCTTTATTTCTGCACACACATACAGGATGCTTATATAAACAGAGCATTTTAGTTTTCAAAGATTTATTCATGGGCCAAACAGGGAGCCACATTGATGACTGTATTATACCTGATAACAGTCACACCCACAATTAGAATCTCTCTCTCTCTCTCTCTCTCTCTCTCTCTCTCTCTGTGTGCCCTTGAGCTCTGTGTGTCCCCACTCATGCTGAGGGTGAGCGTATGTGTGTATTCCCTTGCATGTGTGTGTGTGTGTTTGTGTAAGTGTTGCAGGCATTGTTGGCAGCAGACATCCAGAGAGGAAGGGAGAACAAAGGGAGAAGCTCCTTAATGAGGCCTACTGCCGCAAAAACTAAACTAGGCCAGCTTTCCCAGCCCAGCCCAGCGAGAGAGAGAGAGTGTGTGTGTGTGTGTGTGTGTGTGTGTGTGTGTGTGTGTGTGTGTGTGTGTGTGTGTGTGTGTGTGTGTGTGTGTGTGTGTGTGTGTGTGTGTGTGTGTGTGTGTGTGTGTGTGTGTGTGTGTGTGTGTGTGTGTGTGTGTGTGTGGGTGAGTGAGTGTGTGTGTGTGTGTGACACAAAGTGCCACAGAGCTGCAGTGAGGACACACACACACAAACAGAAAAGGAGCATTGAATTCTGAGCCAGCAGAGGCACTGGAGGTCATATCCAATCACATCAACCCAACTAACAGGATGTATCAGTGATACTATATTATAATTCATGAGGAATGTGAAGAATGAAAACCAACCAATATGTTTTGGATTATCCTCAACAGTAAGATCATTGAACAATATTCCTTTCCACTGACATGCAGGTACTGGTATGAAACTGTTATGAAGGTTCTATTGTCAATTTGTTTTGAATTTAAAATGCCACTTTAAAACGTGTACTTGGCACAGCAACAAAATGTCCCCATGGGGACAATAAAGTCAGTAAAGTAAAGTACACACATGAAACTGCCTTCGTAGGTATGCCCTAGTGTGTGCTACTGTGCCATGTAGCCCAGGTAACTCACCGCTCTCTGTCAGGCCCTGGTGTATACTCCAGTAGTTCTGCAGACACTGTAATTCCTTCTTCATGGCTCTCTTACAGCGACAATCGTAGAGCGACGAGTCCTGTAGGACCTCTATGGCCCCCTGGCACTCTCTGCCAGCCAGCATGGTCTGGCGATCCCGCGCCCCACCTGACAGGCACTGGCGCATGATCCTGTAGCTGGAGCTGCACTGGCTGTCCCCGTTACACAGCTCTAACGCCCGCACGCAGTCCAGCGGCTCCCTCCATCCATGCCCCCACACACACACCACACACACAGACCCTGCAGCGGAGAGAGAAGAGGAATAATGTTTAGTCATAATGTTAACAATAGTTAACCCTGACCCTAACAACCCACACACACAGCGTCTGGCGGCGAAATGTCATCATTATATTCATTTTAACGATTAACTTTAACCACCACATCCTACACCCACACACACACAGAGACACAGAACACACCATCTGGGGGAAATAAGGTAATGATATACGTTAAACTCCCACACAGCACACACTCCATCTGGGAGATTATTAAATATAATCTATATACTACATTAAATATAATCTATTTGAAAAATATTTTCTAGCTACATTAGAACAATGTTTTTTCTAATTACTCTGTTTGTTCATGCTGGTGTAAAAAAATATAAAATTTTCCCTCAAGGTCAAAGCTAGAAAAGAACAGCCAAAGGTGTGTGTGTGTGTGTGTGTGTGTGTGTGTGTGTGTGTGTGTGTGTGTGTGTGTGTGTGTGTGTGTGTGTGTGTGTGTGTGTGTGTGTGTGTGTGTGTGTGTGTGTGTGTGTATGTGTGTGTGCGTTAGTATGTGCGTCAGTGTGTGTGTGTGTGTGTGTGTGTGTGTGTGTGTGTGTGTGTGTGTGTGTGTGTGTGTGTGTGTGTGTGTGTGTGTGTGTGTGTGTGTGTGTGTGTGTGGTAGCAGTATAGCAGAAAGATCATTCCAGATTCAAGTAGAAATTTGACGTTTTTGCAGGTCCCCAGGAGGTCGGAAGACGCAGTCAGCCTTGTGCATAAATACATGATGTCGGGAGATTAAGTCAGTTTACTAGTCAAAAATAGACGTTTATCCAAGGACATCAAACACAGTGATTTCTTGTTGAGTACAGAGCTGGCTGCAGGCTGTTTACAGGGGAGTTCTGTGTTTATGTCATCATCACTAAAATCACCACTGTGACAAATACTGTCTGGGACAGTAACATCTCCTCCATCCTCCTCTCCTCATCCTTTATCTCCACTTGTCCATCCTCATCTCCTCCCTCCTCCTCTCCCTTTATCTCCTCTTGTCCACCCTCATCTCGTCCATCCTCCTCTCCTCTCCCTTTGTCTCCTCTTGTCCATCCTCATCTCCTCCCTCCTCCTCTCCTCATCCTTTATCTCCTCTTGTCCATCCTCATCTCCTCCATCCTCCTCTCCTCATCCTTTATCTCCTCTTGACCATCCTCATCTCCTCCCTCCTCCTCTCCTCTCCCTTTATCTCCTCTTGTCCATCCTCATCTCCTCCATCCTCCATCCTCCTCTCCCTTTATCTCCTCTTGTCCATCCTCATCTCCTCCCTCCTCCTCTCCTCATCCTTTATCTCCTCTTGTCCATCCTCATCTCCTCCATACTCCTCTCCTCATCCTTTATCTCCTCTTGTCCATCCTCATCTCCTCCCTCCTCCTCTCCTCATCCTTTATCTCCTCTTGTCCATCCTCATCTCCTCCCTCCTCCTCTCCTCATCCTTTATCTCCTCTTGTCCATCCTTATCTCCTCCATCCTCCCTCCTCCTCTCCTCTACCTTTATCTCCTCTTGTTCATCCTCATCTCCTCCCTCCTCCTCTCCTCATCCTTTATCTCCTCTTGTCCATCCTCATCTCCTCCATCCTCCATCCTCCCTCCTCCTCTCCTCTCCCTTTATCTCCTCTTGTCCATCCTCATCTCCTCCCTCCTCCTCTCCTCATCCTTTATCTCCTCTTGTCCATCCTCATCTTCTCCCTCCTCCTCTCCTCTACCCTACTTTCTCCTCTTCTATCCATCCCCTCCTCTCCTCCCCATCCCCTCCTTTCCACTCCTCTCACTCTCTCCTAGCACTATCCTCTCCTCCTCTTCTCTCCTCCCCTTCTCTCTCTCTCCCCCTCTCTCTCTCTCTCTCTCTCTTTCACCTCTTCCAGTCTCTTTCTCCTCTCACTCTTCCTCCTCTCCCTCTCTCCTCTTCTCTCGTACCCCATTTTAAATCACCTAAAACATAAATCTATGACAACAACTGGTGAAAATGCCTATCATGTAAATATAGGAACACATCATAAACTTCTGGATTTGTTAGTAATGTGTTCCAGATTAATCTATAAAACATTCATAGGATCACATGGTGCAACGACTGGACAGACGAACAGGCAGCACGCTGAGGGCTGAAAAGTGACAGACCATAGTCTCTCGCCACTACCGTGAACAGATTTCAGCACCAAGGACAGCTCTGCCGCGCGAGCCGAGTCCTCAGGCACAGCGGCAACCAGATTCATACGTGCAGGAGCACACATGCACCCACACACGCACACACTTGAGCAAGCAGCTGAGGCGGAGGGAAGATGCCCCATGCTCTGTCCCTTTGACCGTCAGATCCTACCAGAAGGGAGAGCGTGTACGTCATCACACTCCAAAGAACTATTGTGCTACGCAAAAACCCTAAATCACTTTCAGATGCTTACTATGCCTACGTGAGGTCATATAATTGTAAATGATTAGGTTATACGTTCTTAAAACCCTAACCAGCAGCAGCAAGGCACCAGGTGGAGGCATGACTGCTTACAGTTATATCCCTAACTGAATTTGTGGTCGTGGAGTGGATGCCCTCTTACCTGTGTGTGTGTGTGTGTGTGTGTGTGTGTGTGTGTGTGTGTGTGTGTGTGTGTGTGTGTGTGTGTGTGTGTGTGTGTGTGTGTGTGTGTGTGTGTGTGTGTGTGTGTGTGTGTGTGTGTGTGTGTGTGTGTGTGTGTGTGTGTGTGAGTGTACTCACCCAGCAGAACCAGCACGCTGAGAAGGTTCAGCAGAATCATGGCAGGTTCCAGAGCAGTAATCCTGAAGTCACGAGTCGAATGCGAGCAGTCCGGTTCAGCCGTTAACGGCTAAATAAATAGGTAAATCGGTAAAACAGAGACACATCTCCAACACTGCTCCTCGCCGGTTAATAATCCAAAAACCAGAGCCGCGCCACACGAACCCAGAAACACACACACGAACTCAGGTCTTCATTTGAAACCACACACACATATAGTAGGTTACACAGGCACGCACAGACGCACTCACACACACACTCTGACGGGGTGTTTTCATGTGAAATAGACTGATAACGTTAACATCCTCTCTGGAAGGAGCAAGAGTTGGAAAGAAAGTTCCCCGCTAATAACAGCTGTCCATGCGAAACAGGAACCGCTGCGGAGCCAAAAACCTGCTCGCTGGCTGTCCCGGTATCCGTTAAACGGTTCGAGGGTGCCCTGTTCCGGGCCAGGAGAGGGATGGTCTCTCTGACATCGACTGGCTGATTCCGTTAAAAACGCTGTCTTCTTGACCACGAGCCAACGCAATCAAACTTTCCAGTGTTAGTGTGTGATAGAGGAAGGTGCGCGCGCGTGTGTGAGCTAGAAAGAGAAAGAAAAGAGAGATGGAGCGACAGAGAGGACGTCAGACAGCAAGTAGTATGCTATTTCTAACTAGGTGGTTCTTCCGGACTCGTGGAGGCAGCCGATGGCTGTTTAATACAGTTGTCCTTAAATCAATTAAACTTCCGAGACCGGGAGTGTGTATGTGATGGTGGTACACCCTCCAACCCGGGGAGACAGTTACCCGGTAATAGATATAGCGGAGAGTTCTAATTCACTCCCAGAGCCTAGACCCTGTCCGCACGCCTTTCAGTTACAGCGGGAGAAAAGCAGCTCGTGTTCTATCATGGGAAAACTACTTCTTTCTTTCGCTCTCGCTCTCTCTCTCTCCTTCTCTTTCTCTTTCTCTCTAACTGATGTTGCATTTCGGCCCTCCGGGCTGTGCAAGTCACCGCGAACGATATGAGAGTAAGCGTGTTTTACACAACACACACTCACCCAAACACTCTCAGGCCTATATACACACACACACAAACAGACATACACACACTGGTTTATATAGAGAACCGAGACAGTGCATGACCTGGGGTGTAGGGCACTCATCAAAGCGAGTGAGGCTAATACACACAAACAAACACAAACACACACACATAATACAAAAATCCCCACACAATTCCGATGGTTTAAGTTAGAGATATTTCATTTATATTTAAAAAAAAATGATATTCCTACATGGGTCCTAATATTCAAAATCGAATAGCAAAATGATCCATGGTATAACCATATTAAAACAATTCCATATGTTAGCTTAGTAGAACACCGCCTCCCAGTATGAGTTAAATCATTACCAATATTACTCTCTCTCTTCTCATCACTCTCTTTCCTCACTAACATCATATCACTCTATTTATCTTTCTTATTATCTCTCCCCCTCATCTCTCTTTCTATTTCTCATCATCTCTCCCTCTCCACTCTCTTTCTCATTATTTCTCCCTCTACTCTCTCATTCTCTTTCTCATTATCTCTCCCTCTCCTCTCTCTTTCTATTTCTCATTATCTCTCCCTCTCCTCTCTCTTTCTCTTTCTCATTATTTCTCCCTCTACTCTCTCGTTCTCTTTCTCATTATCTCTCCCTCTCATCTCTCTTTCTCTTTCTCATTATCTCTCCCTCTCCTCTCTCGTTCTCTTTCTCATTATCTCTCCCTCTCATCTCTCTTTCTTATTATCTCTCCCTCTCCTCTGTCTTTATCTTTCTCATTATCTCTTCCTCTCCTCTGTCAATCTCTTTCTCCCTCTCCCCTCTTTATTTTTCCCCTCATCCCTCATCCCTCTCCTCCTCTCTCCCTCACCCCTCTCTCCCTCCCCCCTTCCCAGTGGAAGACAGTGGGGTCAGTCCCAATGAGCCGGACCTTTAATTTAATTACCCAAGCGGGCAGAAAGACAATTAAGTCTAATGAATAATTAAGGCTGATTAATGAGCTGAAGTTAAAGGATACATCAGTGATAATGATGGAGTGATGTTAAATGGGCATGTTAGATGCCCTGGGGCTGTTTGAGCTTAAGGGTACAAGGGCAGGAGATGGTACCTAGGATCTGAAACTATCTTACTGATTAATCACACACAATGTATCTGCCGATCCAGGATTTGAACAAGCAACCTTCTGGAGGAGATGAGAGGAGATTGTTTTACACATTGGGTAATACAACTATCTCTCTCTCTATGCCAGTACCATTATAAGAGCAGAAAGATAGTTGTTTCCTTCTCAGTGTGTTCTAATCTTCAAGGTATTTTCTCTCTGTGCAGCGGAGGATGCTACAGATAGGATCTTAATTTGAGACAGTGTCACGCCCTGGCCTTAGTATTTTGTGTTTTCTTTATTATTTTGGTCAGGCCAGGGTGTAACATGGGTATTTATGTGGTGTGTTTTGTCTAGGTTTTTTTGTAGTTTATGGGATTGTGGTTTAGTGAAGTAGTCTAGGTAAGTCTATGGTTGCCTAGAGTGGTTCTCAATCAGAGGCAGGTGTTTATCGTTGTCTCTGATTGGGAACCATATTTAGGCAGCAATATTCTTTGAGTGTTTTGTGGGTGATTGTTCCTGTCTCTGTGTTTGTTGTCACAAGATAGGCTCAGTCACTTTGGTTTTATCTTTTTTCCTTGTTTTGGAAGAGAAGAGAACGAGCGCCATTCTCCTTGCGGAGATGGTGCAAAATACATCAACAGTCCCTGGGATTGGGCTGGCCAACACGATTCGGTTTGCTTGGAAGGAAAAGAAGTTGGAGCCTTTAGGACGGGAACATTTTGGAAGGATAATATTGATGGGGATTCTAAAGCTGACGGTGAAGGACGTGTTTTGTTTCCAAGGCAACTCGTTGGAGGGAGCATACGACGTGGCACTATATACAGAGGAGAAACACGATGATATCCTGAGAAGGGCAAGAGCAGTGGGAGGTGAGAGGCCGATGAGCCACTATGAAATAACAAGCCTGGCGAAGAACAACTTTAGGGTTGTAACTGTCAACATTTACAACCCATATGTTAAGGACGAAGAGGTGAGGGCCTTTCTGGGGAGATACATGGATAACGTCTCCTCAGCAAGCACCTCAAAGACTCCCTTGGGTTTTGGAATGGGAGGAGAGGCTTCCAGGCCCTCCTCAGAGAGGACCCAAAGGGACATGGTGGCCACCTCCATCCTCCTGCTATGTTCTCCCTAGGGGCTGACGGGGACGTTGTTCTATGCACGTCAGCCCCCATTTTGCAGGCGCTGTATGGCCTACGGCCACATATTCGCCTCGTGCAGCACAAGAAAATGCAGATTTTGTGGATCTGAGGAACACGAGGCGAGGGATTGTGACAAGCCTAAGGCGTGCCACGGGTGTGGCTCGTCAGCACACCTGTGGCGGGGGTGCCCGGCTCGTCAGAGGTCATATGCATCTGCGGCTGGGGGGGGGAGCAGGAGCGGGGGATGGGGGAAGAAGAGGAGGGGAAGGAAGCTCGCCTCATGACCAGAGTACAGGTCCAGAGGGGAAGGCCGCAAGGAAGGTGGAGGATCAAGAAGCGGCAGATGGAAGAGAGAAGGAAACAGAAGGCACGGGAGTAGGAGAACCAGGAAAAGCGGCGGAAGAAGGCAACCGAGTGGAGGAGCATGAGAGAGAAGAAAGCGAGGGAGGAGTGGTGGAGAAGGAGACGGTGGAAGAGCAAGTGGAGTGGGGGGAAAGTGCCCTGGTGGAAGAGATGAGGGGTATGGTGGAGGAGCTGGCAGGGGGGGAGGGTGGTATCTCTCCACTGCCGCCATCACCAAAGAAGAGAATGAAGAGGAGGGTGCGATTGGCTGACAGTGAGAGGGAGGGGATGGTCAAGAGAGTGATGGGGGTAGGAGAAACCTCTGGGTTGCTGCTGGTCTCCCCCAGGCCCTCAACTTCTGTTGGGTGGGGACACACCTAACAAGACTCAGGACTGGGTACAGGAGGAGGTGGGGAGTTTTTTGTTTGGGGACTCAGCCTCCCCGATTTTTTTCCAAACCAGCTGCAGCACTGGGGAGGGGGAGGAGTGTGGGGGTAGACCCAGGATGCAGGGCACCCCGGAGCCAAACACTATTCCTGCATCCTGGGTTGGTGAGATGGAGGAAGAGGGGGGGATGTCGGGAGTACGGATGGTGTTTTCACCAGTAGATATGGAGCAGGGGAGCATCGGGTGAGTCTCCTGTTTTTGATTTAGTTTCTGTCTGGGTTTAGAATTTGAGTGTATTACATGTTTTTATTTCATTCTTTCATTCTTTCATAATTGTACTTTTGTTAGTTTAAATGTAAGGGGTTTAAGGGATTTTGTTAAGAGGAGGGCGGTTTTTAGTTATTTGGAGGGTGTGGGGTTTGATTTTTGTTTTTTACAGGAGGTTCACCTGAGGGATGGAGGGGATGTTAGTAGGTTTAAGAGGGAGTGGGACAAGGGGGAGTCGGTTTGGGGTATTGGGGGGGTGCCCTCATCGGGGGTAGGGATTTTGTGTGGGCACAGGGAGGTAAAAGTGGAGGATTCTTTTGTGGTAATGCAGGGGAGGGTTATAGAGGTGGATGTCACGATAAGGGATTGTAAATTTAGATTAGTGGTGGTGTATGGGCCACAGGTGGTGACAGACAGGAGGGAGATGGTGGACTGTCTGACGCCCCTGTGTGTCACAAATAGGAAATTAGAAATAGGGGGGGATTTTAATACAGATTTAGGAATAGGGGGGGATAGCAGTGCAGGCGCCATTACCGGGCTAATGGCTTGCCATGGTCTGGTTGATGGTGGTCTGCACACTACTCTGAAAATGGCCGGTCCTACATGGCGCAACTCCAGGGGGGTTGAGCGGAGGCTCGACTATATTTTTGTACCCAGGTCTTTGGGTAAGTTGTCTGAGCGGTTGTTGCTTGTTTTCTTTTCGGATCACGACGGGGTGCTCCTGCAGGTGGGGTCACCAGTCTGCCTCTTTGGTAGGGGGTACTGGAAGTTAGATCGGGATGTGCTGGAGGAGCAGGCTTTTGTTGACGGGTTTTATGGTTTCTTTTGGAGGCTTGAAGGCCTCCGGTCCATGTGCGAGGGGGTGTTAGAGTGGTGGGAATTAGTTAAGGTAAGGATTAGGGCTTTTATAATAGGGTATTGCAAGAGGAAAAAAAGGGAGGAGAGGAGGGAGGTGGATCGTATCCAAAGGTTAATTGAACTCGAGTACGAGGCAGGCAACCTCGGCGGGTCGTTTGACTGGGAGAGATCCGCAACCCTAAAGGTGCAGCTCAGGGAGTTGCAGGAGCGGAAGGCTCGAGCTTTCCTGGAGCGTGCGCATAGTGGCTTTCTAGAACACAATGAGACTTGTTCTGCTATGTTCTTTTAGTCGGTTAGGGCCAGACAGAGTAGGAAGGTAATGCATGGCGTTAGGGAAGAAAATGGTAGTATAGTTAGAGAACCAGAGGATATGATCAAGGTGACAACTGATCATTTCCAAGCTTTATTTAAGGAAAGGGAAATAGATGTAGAGCAGGGAAATGTGTTTTTAGAACACTTGTCCAGGCGGTTGCCGGAGGACATTAGAGAAGTGATGGAGGCCCAGATCTCACTAGAAGAGGTTGAGAGCGCTCTTAGGAGGATGGGAAAAGGGAAGGTGCCTGGGATGGATGGGCTGCCGGCTGAGTTTTATCTCAAGTTTTGGGGTATACTTGGACCAGTGGTTCTCGAAGTCTTGAAGGCCATCCTTGAGACGGGGGTCCCGGGGGGGATCAATGGCTGTTGGTGTGCTGTCACTTTTATATAAGAAGGGGGAAGTAACAGACCTTGGCAACTGGCGGCCGTTGACCATGCTGTGTGTAGATTACAAGCTACTTGCAAAGGTTTTAGCAGACCGGTTGCGCACAGCCCTTCCCTACGTCGTCCATGAGGATCAGACGTGCGGGGTAGAGGGCCGCTCTATTAGATGGAACCTACAGTTAATCAGGGACTCCATCGCTTGGGTTGAAGATAGAGGACTGCCTTTAATGGTAGCAGCGCTAGATCAGGCGAAAGCCTTTGATCGCGTGAATAGATCCTTTTTATTCAGAGTGTTAGGTCGATTAGGATTTGGGGAGAAGTTCATAGGATGGATTCGTACATTATATGTCGTAGCGGGGTGCCGAGTTAGTGTAAATAGTCACTTGGGTGACATTTTGACGTCTCGTCTGGGGTCAGGTAGGGGTGCCCACTCTCGGCTCTCCTCCTCGTTCTGTACATGGAGCTTCTGGGGTCTGCCATTAGGGCAGACACAGGGGTGGAAGGCTTGTTGATCCCTGGACGTGGTGGGCTGCGTGTTAAGATGACGCAGTACGCCGACGACACTTCCTTGCTACTGTGCAAGGACTTGTGCCTGACAAGGTCCCTTGCCATCTTTGGGGATTTCACCCGAGCGTCGGGAGCGGTTCTGAACCATGCAAAGTCTTCCGTCAAGTTTGTCGGAAGATGGCGCGGTAGAACGGATGTGCCTGGGGGGTTATCTCTCTGTGAGGGGGCCCTGAGGATTCTCGGGGTCCATTTTGAGACCTCCGGCTCAGCGATGCTAAACTGGAACATGCGTATCGCAGTGGTACAGAGGAAGCTAGCAATGTGGAAGGCTAGGTATTTGTGAGGCTTGTGTTTCAGTTCATGTGGAGTGGCAGGTGCGAGTGGGTCGCCAGGGCACGCATGATCTGTCCCATCGGGGAGGGAGGTAGGGGGGTACCACATTTCCCCCTCAAGCTGGACACAATTTTTGTTTCTTTCTTGTTAACGGAGCTTGCTCATCCAGTGATACACCTGTCCGGTTACCTCCTGCGGGTGTTCTTCTCGTATCAGGCGAGAAGCGTAATGGTGTGGTCTAACACGGGTCCTCGGGCGGAACAGCTGCCGTGGCACTTTGGTCATGCAGCCAAGTGGCTGCGTGCGCACCCTGAGGTTGAAGTTGCCCGAGTAGGTTTAGATCACAGGCACCTGTATGAGGAGGCAGGGAGTCCGGCGCCTGTAGTGGGCATCTCGGAAGTGGTCTGGGAGGGAGTGCAGGCGCGGGGTCTGGACAACAGGCTCAAGGACCTGGATTGGTTGAGCCTCCATAAGTGCTTGCCGGTACATTCCATCATGTACCGGTATAGTTTGGTGCAATGGAGACTGTGCGCCATGTCTTTTGGGACTGTGCCTTTGCCGGAGTAGTATGGGCTAGGGCACGGGTGTTGTTAGGTTTGGTAAGGGGGGATTTTGTATTGACATGGGCCAGGTTAGAGAGAGGAGTAGGGAGAGCAAGAGGGACGGATAGGGACAGGTTTCTGCTCTGGCTTCTCATGAGTCTCTTTAAACGGGGGCTGTGGGAAGCCAGGCAGAACATGGTGAAGACAGGGAGAGATTGGGGGGTGGAAGGGATAGTGAGGAGGGTGGAAGGAGACTTGAGGGGGAGAATGAAGAGGGAGGAGAGGAAGTGGGGGCAGCATGCAAAGACACTAAGGACAATCACCCACGACAAACTCAAAGAATATGGCTGCCTAAATATGGTTCCCAATCAGAGACAACAATAAGCACCTGCCTCTGATTGAGAACCACTCCAGACAGCCATAGACTTTGCTAGATAACCCCACTAGCTACAATCCCAAATACATACACACCAAAACCCCAAGACAAAACACACCACAATACAAAAACTCCATGCCACACCCTGGCCTGACCCAATACATGAAGAAAAACACTAAATACTTAGACCAGGGCGTGACAGAACCCCCCCCCCCTAAGGTGCGGACTCCCGAAGGCACCTCAAAACAATAGGGAGGGTCCGGGTGGGAGGCTCCGGCGCGGGACGTGGAACCCACTCAGTCAATGTCTTAGTCCCCTCTCCTCGTGTCCCTGGATAGACCACCCTCGCCGCCGACCATGGCCTAGTAGTCCTCACCCAGAACCCCACTGGACTGAGGAGCAGATCGGGACTGAAGGACAGCTCGGGACTGAGGCAGCTCGGGACTGAGGGGAAGCTCGGGAGTGAGAGAAAGCTCGGGAGTGAGAGAAAGCTCGGGAGTGAGAGAAAGCTCAGGAGTGAGAAGAAGCTCAGGAGTGAGAGAAAGCTCAGGCAGGTTGATGGATCTACCAGATCCTGGCTGGTGGTTCCGGCAGATCCTGGCTGACTGGCGGATCCTGGCTGACTAGCAGATCTGGCGGATCCTGGCCGACTGGCAGATCCTGGCCGACTGGCAGATCCTGGCCGACTGGCAGATCCTGGCCGACTGGCACTACTGGCAGATCCTGGCCGACTGGCACTTCTGGCGGATCCTGGCGGACTGGCACTTCTGGCGGATCCTGGAAGACTGGTGGATCCTGGCTGACTGGTGGATCTAACTGATCCTGACAGACTGGCGACGCTGGGCAGACTGGCGCTGGGCAGACTGGCGGCGCTGGGCAGACTGGCGGTGCTGGGCAGACTGGCGATGCTGGGCAGACTGGCGGCGCTGGGCAGACTGGCGACGCTGGGCAGACTGGGGGCACTGGTGGTGCTGGGCAGACTGGCGGCGCTGGGCAGACTGGCGGCACTGGCGGCGCTGGGCAGACTGGCGACACTGGCGGCGCTGGGCAGACTGGCGGCTCCTTGCAGACTGACAGCTGCTTGCAGACTGGCAGCTCCTTGCAGACTGGCAGCTCCTTGCAGACTGGCAGCTCCTTGCAGACTGACAGCTCTGGCTGCTCCTTGCAGACTGGCAGCTCCATGCAGACTGGCAGCTCTGGCTGCTCCATGCAGACTGACAGCTCTGGCTGCTTCATGTAGACTGACAGCTCTGGCTGCTCCTTGCAGACTTGCAGCTCCATGCATACTGGCAGCTCCTTGCAGACTGGCAGCTCTGGCTGCTCCATGCAGACTGACAGCTCTGGCTGCTTCATGCAGACTGGCAGCTCTGGCTGCTCCATGTAGACTGACAGCTCTGGCTGCTCCATGCAGACTGGCTGCCTCATGCAGACTGGCAGCTCTGGCTGCACCATGTAGACTGACAGCTCTGGCTGCCTCATGCAGACTGGCAGCTCTGGCTGCACCATGTAGACTGACAGCTCTGGCTGCCTCATGCAGACTGGCAGCTCTGGCTGCACCATGTAGACTGGGGGCAGACTGGGGGCACTGGTGGTGCTGGGCAGACTGGCGGCGCTGGGCAGACTGGCGGCACTGGCGGCGCTGGGCAGACTGGCGGCTCCTTGCAGACTGACAACTGCTTGCAGACTGGCAGCTCCTTGCAGACTGGCAGCTCCTTGCAGACTGGCAGCTCCTTGCAGAATGACAGCTCTGGCTGCTCCTTGCAGACTGGCAGCTCCATGCATACTGGCAGCTCCTTGCAGACTGGCAGCTCTGGCTGCTCCATGCAGACTGACAGCTCTGGCTGCTTCATGTAGACTGACAGCTCTGGCTGCTCCTTGCAGACTGGCAGCTCCATGCATACTGGCAGCTCCTTGCAGACTGGCAGCTCTGGCTGCTCCATGCAGACTGACAGCTCTGGCTGCTTCATGCAGACTGGCAGCTCTGGCTGCTCCATGTAGACTGACAGCTCTGGCTGCTCCATGCAGACTGGCTGCCTCATGCAGACTGGCAGCTCTGGCTGCACCATGTAGACTGACAGCTCTGGCTGCCTCATGCAGACTGGCAGCTCTGGCTGCACCATGTAGACTGACAGCTCTGGCTGCCTCATGCAGACTGGCAGCTCTGGCTGCACCATGTAGACTGACAGCTCTGGCTGCTCCATGCAGACTGACATCTCTGGCTGCTCCATGCAGACTGACAGCTCTGGCTGCTCCATGCAGACTGACATCTCTGGCTGCTACATGCAGACTGACATCTCTGGCTGCTTCATGCAGACTGACATCTCTGGCTGCTCCATGCAGACTGACATCTCTGGCTGCTCCATGCAGACTGACATCTCTGGCTGCTCCATGCAGACTGACAGCTCTGGCTGCTCCATGCAGACTGACAGCTCTGGCTTCTCCATGCAGGCTGGCAGCTCTGGCTGCGCTGAACAGGCGGGAGACTCCGGCAGCGCAGCAGAGGAGAAAAGCGCTGGCTGCGCTGAACAGGCGAGGCGCACTGAAGGCCTGGTGCGTGGTGCTGGAACTGGTGGTACTGGATCGAGGACACGCACAGGAAGCCTGGTGCGGGGAGCTGCTACCGGAGGACTGGAGTGTGGAGGTGGCACAGGATGGGCTAGACTGTGAAGGCGTACTGGAGATCTTGAGAGCAGTGTTGGCACAGGACGTGCAAGGCTAGGGATGTGCACAGGAGGCCTGGTGCGTGAGGCTGGCACCAACTTCACCAGCCGACTAACACGCACCTCAGGACGAGTATGGAGCGCTAACCCAGGTGCCATCAAATCCCCGACACGTTCCGTCGGGCGAATTCCATGCAAAAAGCACCAACACAGCAACTCCCTCATTTCTCTCTCCTCCAATTTCCCCATTAACTCCTTCACAGTCTCTGTTTCGCTCACCTCCAACACCGGCTCTGGTTCTGGTCTCCTCCTTGGCTCCTCACGATAAACAGGGAGAGTTGGCTCAGGTCTGACTCCTGACTCTGCCACACTCTCCCTGAGCCCCCCCCCCAATACATTTTTGGGGCCGATTCTCAGGCTTCCATCCGCTACGCCGTGCTGCCTCCTCATATCTGCGCCTCTCAGCTTTCGCCGCCTCCAGTTCTTCCTTGGGGCGGCGATATTCTCCAGGCTGAGCCCAGGGTCCTTTACCGTCCAGTTCTTCCTCCCATGTCCATTTCTCCAGGTGGTGCAGCCTCTCCCACTGCAGCTGCTGCTGCTCCTGCTGCTGCTGCCTCTGTTGCCTCTGTTGCCTCTCCTGTGGCTCCTGCCTGTTAACACGCTGCTTGGTCCGTTGGTGGTGGGTGATTCTGTTACGGCTTTCTAGGTGTGGTGAAGGAGAGTCGGACCAAAACGCAGCGTGTAGATTGCGATCCATTTTTAATCAAACAAACGTAAACACGAAATAACACAAAAACAATAAACGTAATGTGAAAACCGAAACAGCCTATACTTGTCAACTAACACAGCGACAGGAACAAAGACACTAAGGACAATCACCCATGACAAACTCAAAGAATATGGCTGCCTAAATATGGTTCCCAATCAGAGACAACAATAAGCACCTGCCTCTGATTGAGAACCACTCCAGACAGCCATAGACTTTGCTAGATAACCCCACTAGCTACAATCCCAAATACATACACACCAAAACCCCAAGACAAAACACACCACAATACAAAAACTCCATGCCACACCCTGGCCTGACCCAATACATGAAGAAAAACACAAAATACTTAGACCAGGGCGTGACAGTTTCGGTTTTTCACGCTTCTTGTTTTGTATGTGTATGTGGATTATAATTAATGGACATTTTTGTAGGGGTTGATACATTTGGGAAAATCAAGTCTGAAATTTCTAAGTGGAAATTGTAAACTTCAAAAGCATTTTTAAACCTCAAATACAATACAAGTTTAAAATGTCCAGCATTGCAGGAAGGTTCTCCAGCAACAGGGTGGTCAAATTAAGATACTACATCTGTATAGGACTATCAATACATCCAGTGCCTATACTGACTGCTATAGCACTTAGATCAACACAGCATGTGTATCAGAGCATTTTGAAAGTATTCAGACCCCTTGACTTTTTCCACATTTTGTTACACTACAGTCTTATTCTAAAATGGATTCAATTGTTTTTTTCCTCTCATCAATCTACACACAATACTGACAATAATGACAAAGCAAAAACAGGGTTTTACATTTTTCTACAATGTATAAAATAAACTGAAATATTACATTTACATAAGTATTCAGACCCTTTACTCAGTACTTTGTTTTAAAGCATTTTTGGCAGCGATTACAGCCCTGAGTCTTCTTGGGTATGACGCTACAAGTTTGGCACACCTGTATTTGGGGAGTTTCTCCCATTCTTCTCTGCAGATCCTCTCTAGCTCTGTCAGGTTGGATGGGGAGCGTTGCTGCACAGCTATTTTCAGGTCTCTCCAGGGATGTTAGATATGGTTCAAGTTCGGGCTGTTGCTGGGCTACTCATGGATATTCAGAAATTTCTCCCAAAGCAACTCCGGCATTGTCTTGGCTGTGTTCATAGGGTCATTGTCCTGTTGGAATGTGAACCTTCTCCCTTGTCAGAGGTCCTGAGCGCTCTGGAGCAGGTTTTCATCAAGTATCTTTCTGTACTTTTCTCTGTTCATCTTTCCCTCTATCCTGACTAGTCTTCCAGTCCCTGACGTTGAAAAACATCCCCACAGCATGATGCTGCCACCACCATGATTCACTGTAGGCATAGTGCCAGGTTTCCTCGAGACGTGATATTCAATCTTGGTATCATTAGACCAGAGAATCTTGTTTGTCATGGTCTGCCTTTTGGCAAACTCTGGCCACTACCATAAAGGCCTGATTGGTGGAGGGCTGCAGAGATGGTTATCCTTCTGGAAGGTTCTCCCATCTCCACAGAGGAACTCTGGAGCTTTGTCAGAGTGACCACCAGGTTCTTGGTCACCTCCCTGGCCAAGGCCCTTCTCCCCCGATTTCTCAGTTTGTCTATTTAGTGAGGCTACCAGAGAGCCTTTTTCATTGTTTCGTCTACAACACATTTTGATTATGTAATAATTGTTGCATATTAATTTCCTCTCTCCCTACAATTTGAGGTTTGTACTGCACCCAATCCTATAGCTGTAATCAAATCAGTAATCTGTTCGCTAGCTCAGGAATTGTTTTTGCCTGTGCTACTGAAGGATATATCGGTCTGTTAATACAGGACTTGTAAAGACCCAGCGCTACAGACGGCTATATCAATCGGCTAATGCAGGACTATCAAAGGCCCAGTGCACGACTTTGTGTAAAAAGAAAATGGTCCAAAAAAGAAATACTTGCCGGCCCTAGAGACGGCCATAGACCGGACGAGTAAAGGCCCAGTGCACTACTTTTATGAAAACATGTCATGTTCAATTATTATCACATTGTAAAACAATGTATTAAAACTTTTCAAGGGGTGCTGCACCCCTACTTCCTGTGGCTATTTGTAGGTAGGCTACTCTGATTTTCCAGGCGCTTTCTGATCACTGATCATATGCTCCCGCCTTTGCCGATGACCAGTCATTGGTCAACAGTCAAGGTGCACAACTTTTAACTTCTGAAGAACAGATTAGATGTTTTTTAAACAAGAATTTGGTGTAAAGCCATAGGCCTATGTTAGTCACCAGATCAAATAAGTAATGGTATAAATATAAAATACAAATGGTAGGCTATAGGCCTATGTAGCCTATTAAAATACGTCATATATATTTCCCATTCAGTTTCACACTTGCAAGCCACAAAACTTTCTCACTGCTCTAGCTCACCCGACTCTTGTTGATTGACGGTTTACTAGTCCACTCAGAGGGCCGGGTGTGCGTTTCATTAGCCAATCGATTTTTTATGCGAGTGTGATACTGTCTTTGGCTGCATTGAGAGTAATCAACACAGACTCTGTGCATCAAAATGAGTGACAAAATGTTACAAAACCTGGCCAGATCATTTGAAGTCATCAGTCTCAAGTCAAAGTTGGGTCCCAAGTCTTGAGGCTCCAAGTCCAAGTCAACTCTTAAGTCATCAAATTTGTGACTCCAAGTCATGTGACTCGAGTCCACTCCTCTGGTGTGTGTACATGCACATCTTTGTGAAAGTGTGTGTGTGTCTGTGTGTGTGTACATGCATGTCTTTCTGAGAGTCTCTGTGTGTGTGTGTGTGTGTGTGTGTGTGTGTGTGTGTGTGTGTGTGTGTGTGTGTGTGTGTGTGTGTGTGTGTGTGTGTGTGTGTGTGTGTGTGTGTGTGTGCGCATGCATGTCTTTGTGAAAGTGTGTGTTTGTGTGTGTGTCCTACAGTTGTTTTTGGCAGC
Organism: Oncorhynchus kisutch; assembly: GCF_002021735.2. NCBI lineage: Eukaryota > Metazoa > Chordata > Actinopteri > Salmoniformes > Salmonidae > Oncorhynchus > Oncorhynchus kisutch. The sequence continues at coordinate 27,816,980 of NC_034196.2, read as the reverse complement.
AGTGTGTTTGGCAGAAAGCCTGAACAGATACACCCCCCCTCAAATCTGGGAAACAGCCCACTGCTGCTACTAACTGCGTGTATTTGTCTGTGTGTTCATGCGTGCTTCTTTGCGTGTGAGTGAATGTTTCTGTGTCTGTGCGTGCGTGCGTGCATGGATGAGTGTATTTGTCAGTGTTTCTCAGTATTTACATAAAATGTTGCCGATGGGCTGACTGACAAGGTTATCTTCTCACATCACCATTTTCGCTCCCTCACACACACACACACACACACACACACACACACACACACACACACACACACACACACACACACACACACACACACACACACACACACACACACACACATCTATTCTCTCCTGTGCTGACCAAAAATGTTTTGTTGACAGTGACAAAAGTTACACTTTATTCAGAGTAGGCGACAACACAAACACACTCTCATGTGGAAGTTTTTTTTATTCATAACATCAAATAACACTTTCCAACTACTGTATATGTGACAAAAATGACTGCGTAAAGGCTAATTAAAGGACCTAGAATGAAGTGGCCAATAATTTGCTTATGCCAATGGTATTGTGTCTATATATTGTTTTTGGGTCACACTTTATGTGGATAGTCCAGATTGTCTGTCTGTAGATGCTCTTTAGAATAAGGGTAAGGGTTAAGGTTAAGGTTAGAACTAGGGTAAGGGTTAAGGTTAGGGTTAGAACTAGGGTAAGGGTTAAGGTTAGGGTTAGAACTAGGGTAAGGGTTAAGGTTAGGGTTAGAACTAGGGTAAGGGTTAAGGTTAGGGTTAGAACTAGGGTAAGGGTTAAGGTTAGGGTTAGAACTAGGGTAAGGGTTAAGGTTAGGGTTAGAACTAGGGTAAGGGTTAAGGTTAGGGTTAGAATAAGGGTAAGGGTTAAGGTTAGAACTAGGGTAAGGGTTAAGGTTAGGGTTAGAACTAGGGTAAGGGTTAAGGTTAGGGTTAGAATAAGGGTAAGGGTTAAGGTTAGGGTTAGAACTAGGGTAAGGGTTAAGGTTAGGGTTAGAACTAGGGTAGGGGTTAAGGTTAGGGTTAGAATAAGGGTAAGGGTTAAGGTTAGGGTTAGAATAAGGGTAAGGGTTAAGGTTAGGGTTAGAACTAGGGTTAGGTTTAGTGGATAGTTAGTTGAAATGTTACTGAAAGTCTGTAGATATTCAGTACTGCATCAACAGATGGACTATCCAAATAAAGTGTTACCTGTTTTTGTGTTGTTTTTATTAGTGAGTGTAAGTATGCTTATGGTTAGTGTGTATATTTCATAAGCATGTGTTTAGGATGCTATTATACAGTATCATTAAAACTTCTTGGAGATAGGGGGCAGCATTTCCACTTTTGGATAAATAGCGTGCACAATTTCAACTTCCTGCTACTCATGCCAGGAATATATTATATGCTTATGATTAGTAGGTGTGGATAGAAAACACTCTGAAGTTTCTAAAACTTGTTCAATCATGTTTGTGACTATAACAGAACTTATGTAGCAGACAAAACCCCAAGGAAAAACTGTTCAGAATAAAACTTTTTTTTTTCTTCTGACAGTTCCCTCAGTTGTCTTTGCCAAGGGAAATTAGATAGCACCCATTTTACAGTTCCTGCGACTTCCACAGGATGTCACCAGTCTTTGGAATTGGGTTGAAGTTAATCATTGGTGAAACGAAGAAGAGGCACATCCTGGAACAACGTTACACTGTTGAGAGTTACGCAAGAGGGAAAAAGGGGCATGTTTTGTTTACTTTCTCTATCGAATACAGTTTGCCCCGTCTACAATTTGATCGATTATTAACGTTTAAAACTACCTAAAGTTGTATTACGAAAGTTGTTTGAAATATTTTGGCAAAGTTTATAGGCAACTTTTGAAATAATTTGTAGTGACGTTGTGTTTTGGAAAGCAGTTTTTTTCCGGATCAAACCTGCTTTATAAATGGACATTTTGGGTATACATGGACGGGAATTAATCGAAAAAAAGGACCAATTGTGATGTTTATGGGACATATTGGAGTGCCAACAAAGAAGCTTGTCAAAGGTAATGCATGTTTTATATTTTATTTCAGCGTTTTGTGTAGCGCCGGCTACGCTAATTATTTTGTTTACAACTTGTTCAGGTGGTTCAGGGGGGGTGCATGCTGTCAGATAATAGCTTCTCATGCTTTTGCCGAAAAGCATTTTTTAAATCGGACATGTTGGCTGGATTCACAACGAGTGTAGCTTTAATTGAGTACCCTGCATGTGTGATTTAATGAAAGTTAGAGTTTTATTTGCATTTTACTTGAATTTGGCGCTATGCATTTCCCGAGGCTATTGGCCACTTGAGCACTATCCCTAAGAGGTTTTAACATGTGTGTGGTATAGCATGTGTCCTTTCCCACAAGATCTCATTGTTTCCCTTCAAAATTAGGCATGTTATGGTTGGTCTACTTTTTATGCATTAATTCCCTATGTTTACAGGGTTAATTCCCTATGTTTACAGGGTTAATTCCATGTGGTTACAGGGTTAATTCCCTATGTTTACAGGGTTAATTCCCTATGTTTACAGGGTTAATTCCCTATGTTTACAGGGTTAATTCCCTATGTTTACAGGGTTAATTCCCTATGTTTACAGGGTTAATTCCCTATGTTTACAGGGTTAATTCCCTATGTTTACAGGGTTAATTCCCTATGTTTACAGGGTTAATTCCCTATGTTTACAGGGTTAATTCCCTGTTTACAGGGTTAATTCCCTATGTTTACAGGGTTAATTCCCTATGTTTACTGGGTTAATTCACTATGTTTACTGGGTTAATTCACTATGTTTACAGGGTTAATTCCCTATGTAATTATCCAAGATGGCGTAGCAGTCGGACGTCTTGTCGTGTCGTGTCCCTTGTATATATATGTATGTATATATCGTTTAAAAAAAAAATATTTTTCAATAAATATTTTTCTTCGTATATCTTTTAAAACATTTTGCTAAACCTCAACTTCCAAATACTCTCCTGCAACCCGCCTCACCCAATGTTGCTATTTTTTCTGAAGTATTTATATTTACTTCGGATCCGGATCCCCTCAACTGAAGCTAGCCAGCTAACTACCAGCTATCAGTCAGCAAACCATTGCTAGCGGTCTTCAGCTAACCGGTCATCAGCTAACCTTTAGCTCGGAAAGCTCTCGCCAGTTCGAACAACGCGACTCTATCCAGAGCATAACGGACCTATTATTATTTTTTATCCCCGTATTCCCACCGGATTCCCACCGCAAACGGAACATTTTCAACTGGATCTTCACAACTAGCTAACCGCAACCCCGGATGATTACTCCTGGCTAGCGTTTCCACCCACTTAGCTTGAAGCTAGCCCGGCCAGAGCTCCTGTGCTACCACCGAAGCATACTCCTGGGCTACAATATCCGGACCCACGACCGGTCTATCGATGTCACCGCATGAAGAGGCATAAACAGACTCACCCCATCGCGACGCCCCCCCAAAGGCTAACTTTCTAGCCCTTGCTATCTGCTTACTTGCTAATTCGGCCTGCTAGCTTGTTTAGCCCCGGTCCGCTAACTGCTAGCTTGTTTAGCCCCGGTCCGCTAACTGCTACCTTGTTTAGCCCCGGCCTACTAACTGTTAGCTTGTTAGCACAGGCCTGCTAACCGTCTGAATCGCCGCGTCACAAACACTCACTGGACCCATATTTACTTTCAATCTCTTTTCGATTTTTAATTTGTTTATACCTTCCGGTAACCTGCCTCACCCAATGTGATACGGAATCGCTATTATTTTAAATTTTTAGAACACACTCAAGAACCTCCAGAAGCCAGCTAACTAGCTGCAAGCTATTTAGTCATTGTACTCGCCAGTCCAGCTTCCCTGCCCCATCCACCGCTGCCCCCTGGACACTGATCACTTGGCTATATAGCTGATGCATACTGGACTGTCCATTAATCACGGTACTCCATTCTGCTTGTTTATGTTTTATCTGTCGGCCCCAGCCGCACTCAGGCTCTGTGTGTAGTTAATCCGACCCTCCCTGCCTAGTGTTGATGAATAGGTATATGAGAAACGAGACCAAGTCGAGACGCTGGACAAGGCGGTTACGGTATAGTAAAGGCCGTTTATTCAAGAGTAATGATATCTGGCAATTACGTGCACGGCTCCGTTTCGTCAAGTTCTCATTCGAACCATTGGAAAAAGAAAGAGGCCGGTCACAATCGTACAGTTCATTTTATACATTGAAATGACGTATGTAGATTCTAGTAGTCCTGGCTTTCTGGTAGGTTGTTTGCAGATGATAGACAGTCTCCTCCAGCCTGGTGTCAGTATCCCATTGGTTCTCGACGGAGTTCTTTGTCTTTGGAGCCCATCCAGAAGGGGAGGGGCTGCGTGTGTGTGAGTGTGTGTGTTCCTGTCTTGGCAAGTCTGTGTGTCTTTTCAGTGAGTGCGTGTGTGAGAGATTCTGTATGGCCCTTCCATGTTTTACTGTGAAAATACGTTGCTATGTGTGGACTGGCGAGTACAGAAGCCTCCTGCCTAAGTTTGTTTTACTCACTGCTTTAGCACACTCTGCTAACCCTGATGTCCTTGCCGTGTCTGAATGCTGGCTCAGGAAGGCCACCAAAAATTCTGAGATTTCCATACCCAACTATAACATTTTCCGTCAAGATAGAACTGCCAAAGGGGGAGGAGTTGCAGTTTACTGCAGAGATAGCCTGCAAAGTAATGTCATACTTTCCAGGTCCATACCCAAACAGTTCGAACTACTAATTTTGAAAATTACTCTCTCCAGAAATAAGTCTCTCACTGTTGCCGCCTGCTACCGACCCCCCTCAGCTCCCAGCTGTGCCCTGGACACCATTTGTGAATTGATCGCCCCCCATCTAGCTTCAGAGTTTGTTCTGTTAGGTGACCTAAACTGGGATATGCTTAACACCCCGGCAGTCCTACAATCTAAGCTAGATGCCCTCAATCTCACACAAATCATCAAGGAACCCACCAGGTACAACCCTAAATCTGTAAACAAGGGCACCCTCATAGACGTCATCCTGACCAACTGGCCCTCCAAATACACCTCCTTCTGTGAGCAGGCCTTTCTAATCGACCTGGCCCGGGTATCCTGGAAGGACATTGACCTCATCCCGTCAGTTGAGGATGCCTGGTCATTCTTTAAAAGTAACTTCCTCACCATTTTAGATAACCATTCTCTGTAAAAAAAAATGCAGAACTAAGAACAGATATAGCCCTTGGTTCACTCCAGACCTGACTGCCCTCGACCAGCACAAAAATATCCCGTGGCGGACTGCAATAGCATCGAATAGTCCCCACGATATGCAACTGTTCAGGGAAGTCAGGAACCAATACACGCAGTCAGTCAGGAAAGCTAAGGCCAGCTTCTTCAGGCAGAAGTTTGCATCCTGTAGCTCCAACTCCAAAAAGTTCTGGGACACTGTGAAGTCCATGGAGAACAAGAGCACTTCCTCCCAGCTGCCCACTGCACTGAGGCTAGGTAACACGGTCACCACCGATAAATCCATGATTATCGAAAACTTCAACAAGCATTTCTCAACAGCTGGCCATGCCTTCCGCCTGGCTACTCCAATCTCGGCCAACAGCTCCGCCCCCCCATGCTACTCGCCCAAACCTCTCCAGGTTCTCCTTTACCCAAATCCAGATAGCAGATGTTCTGAAAGAGCTGCAAAACCTGGACCCGTACAAATCAGCTGGGCTTGACAATCTGGACCCTCTATTTCTAAAACTATCCGCCGCCATTGTCGCAACCCCTATTACCAGCCTGTTCAACCTCTCTTTCATATCGTCTCAGATCCCCAAGGATTGGAAAGCTGCCGCAGTCATCCCCCTCTTCAAAGGGGAAGACACCCTGGACCCAAACTGTTACAGACCTATATCCATCCTATATCCATCCTGTGCACTTATTTACTTTTCTGCTCGTTTGCACACCAATATCTCTACCTGTACATGACCATCTGATCATGTATCACTCCAGTGTTAATCTGAAAAATTGTAATCCTTCGCCTACCTCCTCATGCCTTTTGCACACAATGTAAATAGACTCTTTTTTTTCTTTTTTTTCTACTGTGTTATTGACTTGTTAATTGTTTACTCCATGTGTAACTCTTGGCCAGGTCTCAGTTGCAAATGAGAACTTGTTCTCAACTAGCCTACCTGGTTAAATAAAGGTGAAATAAAAAATTAAAATTAAATAAAATGTTTACAGGGTGAATTCCCTATGTTTACAGGGTGAATTCCCTATGTTTTCAGGGTTAATTCCCTATGTTTTCAGGGTTAACTCCCTATGTTTACAGGGTTAATTCCCCATGTTTACAGGGTTAATTCCCCATGTTTACAGGGTTAATTCCCCATGTTTACAGGGTTAATTCCCCATGTTTACAGGGTTAATTCCCCATGTTTACAGGGTTAATTCCCCATGTTTACAGGGTTAATTCCCCATGTTTACAGGGTTAATTCCCCATGTTTACAGGGTTAATTCCCCATGTTTACAGGGTTAATTCCCCATGTTTACAGGGTTAATTCCCCATGTTTACAGGGTTAATTCCCCGTGTTTACAGGGTTAATTCCCCGTGTTTACAGGGTTAATTCCCCGTGTTTACAGGGTTAATTCCCCGTGTTTACAGGGTTAATTCCCCGTGTTTACAGGGTTAATTCCCCGTGTTTACAGGGTTAATTCCCCGTGTTTACAGGGTTAATTCCCCGTGTTTACAGGGTTAATTCCCCGTGTTTACAGGGTTAATTCCCCGTGTTTACAGGGTTAATTCCCCGTGTTTACAGGGTTAATTCCCCGTGTTTACAGGGTTAATTCCCCGTGTTTACAGGGTTAATTCCCCGTGTTTACAGGGTTAATTCCCCGTGTTTACAGGGTTAATTCCATGTGTTTACAGGGTTAATTCCATGTGTTTACAGGGTTAATTCCATGTGGTTACAGGGTTAATTCCATGTGGTTACAGGGTTAATTCCCTATGTTTACAGGGTTAATTCCCTATGTTTACAGGGTTAATTCCCTATGTTTACAGGGTTAATTCCCTATGTTTACAGGGTTAATTCCCTATGTTTACAGGGTTAATTCCCTATGTTTACAGGGTTAATTCCCTATGTTTACAGGGTTAATTCCATGTGGTTACAGGGTTAAAACAGAAACAACACAAAGGTTAACAGCTTAGTCATTCATTCCGAGTGGCTCAGATTAGGGCTATGGTTAAGGGAAGGCTTAATAAGTATTGAGGCTTGAAAGAGCATTGTGAACTGCAGTGGCGCAGTGGTCTAAGCAGAGCAGTCTGGCGCCAAGCAGCACCAGATCACGCCCAGTGCAGGATACAATTTGGCGATACATTCTTGCATGACCTGTTTATCAGTTATGACAGATATGACACAGTACTCTAACCACAGAATCTGATGTCATTATCAGCTGTCTCTCCCCCCCCCCCCCGTCCCTATCTCTCTCACTCTGGCCTTATATGACATTAGGGATATTGCTCACATTAATGTAATAATGTTATTAGATAATGGAGACAGACATCTGCTGGCGGAATATGTAATCATATCATATCTAATCCTATCTCGTCATCGCTGATGACTATCTCTCTGGGCAAATCTCTGCAACAGTAAATTATAAACCAATCCCGTTGTAGAGCAAAACGTTTGACATGAAACACGTGACTAAAAACTTTTTTAAATGTTTCAGTTTTTTAAGATCAAATGCAAGGCAAGGCAAATCGTTAGACTGAGGCATACAACACCCCTGCTGTCAGTCTAATCTCTCTCTGGGTCTCTATACATGAACAATATATCTGGGGATGAATAATGTATGATGATTGGCTTCGCAACCATCTTCATATCCAATCAGAATGGCCCAGGAGTAATGATGACATTTTACCTCTGGGGTTGGGGTCACTGGAGGTAATCTACGGTCGCACCCTTTAAATGGCACCCCCAAGGGTTACTGTGGAACTCAGTCCAATGTGTGAGAATGTATTAGTTTATCAGGCTCTCACCAGGGGTGGAGGGTTGCTTATCTTATGATGATCTAACTGTACACACACACACACACAAACGTATGAAGACCCAGACACACATATGAGGGGTATTACAGGCCTACACACGCTCTCCCTGGCTGCTCTTAGGCCTTATTTCTCCTACTGCACTGGTCATACATACTGACACTCCCTCAAACCACCACCAGCCAGGTCACTCCAGATCCAATGCAATATTCGATGTTCGTCCACTAGGGGCAACTTCGAGCACCATTACCATCAAGCAGAGGCTTGCGACTTGCTAGGTAGTTGTGGGTGCCTAAACATAACCGTTAAGTTGTTTCTGATTTAACCCTATCCAAACCGTAACCCTTAAAGTTTAAGGGTTAATGTTTGGGATAGGGTTTACCAATCAGAATGAATGCCTAAAGTTCAACATTTAACCTTAACGTTTATCTGGACAAATGTTGAATATTGTATTCAGATTGTGTCAGACGGTGAGATTTTGTTGCTCTCACATCACTATAATCACACTTATGGTAGTCCGTCGTAGCCGATGATGACTTCTGGTTAACAGTGAATTCTTTGGTGGCTGTAGAGTCCCATCCGAGATCTACAAACTTTATTGTGCCTTCAGAAAGTATTCTCAGTACTAGACTTTTTCCAAACTTTGTTGTGTTACAGCCTGAATTTAAAATTGTTTAAATGTAGATTGTGTGTCACTGATCTACACACAATACCTCATAATATCAATGTGGAATAACAAATTATCTATAAGGTCCCTCAGTGAATTTCAAGCACAGATTCAATGACAGACCAGGGAGGTTTTCCAATGCCTTGCAAAGAAGGGCACCTATTGCTAGATAAAAAACATTGATATCCCTTTGAGCATGGGTGAAGTTATTAATTACACTTTGGATAGTCACTACAAAGATACAGTCATCCTTCCTAACTCAGTTGCCCGAGAGGAAGGAAACCACTCAGGGATTTCACCAATGGGGATTTTAAACCAGTTACAGAGTTAAATGGCTGTGATAGGAGAAAACTGAGGATGGATCAACAATATTGTAGTTTTGTAATTGTATTTGTATTTATTATGGATCCCATTAACTGCTGCCAAGGCAGCATCTACTCTTCCTGGGGTCTGGCAGAATTAAGGCAGTTAAACATTTTAAAAACATTACAATACGTTCATTACAGAATTCACAACACACTAAGTGTGTGCCCCCAGGCCCATACTCCACTACCAGATATCTACAACACAAAATTAATGTGTATGTGTGTGTATAGTGCATGTGTTATCATGTGTGTGTATGCATGTGTCTGTGCCTATGTTTGTGTTTGTTACTTCACAGTCCCCGCTGTTCCACAAAATTTATTTTTACCTGCTTTTTAAATCTGATTCTATTGCTTGCATCAGTTACCTGATGTGAAATAGAGGGTCATGTAGTCATGGCTCTGTGTAGTACCTCCCATAGTCTGTTCTGGACTTGGAGATTGTGAGGAGACTTCTGGTGGCATGTCTTGTGGGGGTATGTATGGGTGTCTGAGCTGTGTGCTAGTATTTTGAACAGACAGCTCGGTACCTTCAGCTTGTCAACATCTCTTACGAAAACAAGTAATGAAAATGTCAATCTCTCTTCCACTTTCAGCCATGAGAGATTGATATGCATGTCATTAATGTTAGCTCTCTGTGTACTTTTAAGGGCCAGCCCTGCTGCCCTGTTCTGACATTACTGAACAGTAGTCCAGTTGTGAAAAAAACAGGGCCTGTAGGACCTGCCTTATTGATAGTGTTGTTAAGAATGCAGAGCAACACTTTATTATAGACAGACCTCTACCTGGATCATGTTTGAGAGGCTTCCATTAAAGAACACCCTCTGTGTTCTGTTAGATAAGTACGTTTTTATCCACATTATAGCAGAGGGTGTAAAGCCATAACAAATCAGTTTTTCAGCAGCAGACTATGATTGATAATGTCAAAAGCTGCAACAACAAAACAACTGTAGTTTCTCCACATCACTAACCTAAATGACAGTGTGAAAGAGGGTAGCCTGTAAAAATACAAATATTTCAAAACATACATCCTTTTTGCAATAAGGATGTTTGGGGAAAATCCATCACTGAGTACTACTCTTCATATTTTCAAGCATGGTGGTGGCTGCAACATGTGTATGTTTGTCATCAGCAAGGACAAGGGATTTTTAAAATAAAAATGAAAGGAATAGAGCTAAGCACAGCGTTCGTCGTCCTCCTCGTCTGAGGAAGAGTAGGAAATATCGGACCAATGCGCAGCGTGGTACATGTTCATGATGTTTATTTGCCTAAACACTGAAATACAAAATAACAACGTGTATAAACGAAACAAACGAAACAGTCCCGTGTGGAACAAACACTGACACAGAAAAATAATCACCCACAAAACACAGGTGGGAAAAGGCTACCTAAGTATGATTCTCAATCAGAGACAACTAACGACACCTGCCTCTGATTGAGAACCATACCAGGCCAAACACAACCACAACATAGAAAAAAGAACAGACTACCCACTACCCCTAAAACAAAGACATAACAAAAAAACTAAGGTCAGAACGTGACAGTGCCTCCCCCCCCAAAGGTGTGGACTCTGACTGCAAAACCTGAACCTATAGGGGAGGGTCTGGGTGGGCGTCTGTCCGAAGTGGCGGCTCTGGCGCGGGACGTGGACCCCACTCCACCATAGTCTTTGCCCGCTTGCCTTTAGAGCGGCGACCCTCGCCGCAGACCTCGGACTGGGGACCCTAGCATTCCAGCAGCGCCGGACAGACTGGAGATTCCGGTAGCGGCGGACAGGCGGGAGACTCGTCCTCCTCGTCTGAGGAGGAGTAGGAAATATCGGACCAATGCGCAGTGTGGTACGTGTTCATGATGCTTATTTGCCTACCCACCCCAACTCACGCCCTGACCAACCTAAAACAAAGACATAACAACAAAACTAAGGTCAGAACGTGACACACAGGCAAGGTCCTAGAAGAAAACCTTGTTCAGTCTGCTTTCCATCAGACACTGGGAGACAAATCTACTTTTCAGCAATGCACTAAATCAGGGTCGCTCAGAGTGATTCTTGGTACAGTAGTCTTAAACCAATCAACTTTGAAACAAAAGTATACACCTCACACACGTGGTTATAGGCTTAGAAATAATAAAACCCCTCTACCATGTCAGATATAGAGTTAAAATGTATTACATTTTCAGTTTGCATCCCAATATTACACTTTATATAAATCACAAAAGACTGAAATATAATGAAACTGTTTTACATAGACATTTTTATTAATTATGAAATTATGAAAAATATTATTAACATTCCACCCATGAGGCCAAAGAGGACTTGTTTGGTAATTGACTGCAGTAAAAAGCTGCTCACTAGAGTTACTTACCAAGAAGACATTGGATGTTCCTGAGTGGCCTAGTTTAGACATAAATCGGCTTGAAAATGTATGACAAGTCTTTGAAATGGCTGTCTAGCAATGACCAACAGGCAACTTGACAGAGCTTGTACAATACAGGTTTGCAAATCTCTTAGAGACTAACACAGAATTTACAGCTGTAATCCCTGCCAATGGTGATTCTAACATGTACTGACTCCGGGGATTGAATACTTATCTAATCAAAATATGTTACTGTTTTATTTTCACTTTGTTTTTAGCATTTTTCTTCTGCTTTCACATTACAGTATTTTGTGTAGATCGTTGACAAAAAATGACAATTAAATCCATTTTAATCCCACTTTATAACACAACATAATGTGGAAAAAATAAAATGGTTTGAATACTTTCTGAAGGCACGATATTCAAGCCTTGAGACAATCGAGACATGGATTGTGTATGCGTGCCATTCAGACAGTGAATGGGCAAGACAAAAAAATATTGGTAGGTGCCAGGTGCCCCGGTTTGTGTCAAGAACTGCAATGCGGCTGTGTTTTTCACGCTCAACAGTTTCCGTGTGTATCAAGAATGATCCACTACCCAAAGGACATCCAGACAACTTGACATAACTGTGGGAAGCATTGGAGTCAACATGGGCCAGCATCCCTGTAGAATGCTTTCGACACCTTGTAGAGGTGCAACTCAATATTAGTAAGGTGTTCTTAATGTTTGATATCCTCAGTGTATGTCTGTGTTGGTGAAGGCAGGCATGGTTGTATGTCTCCTGAGCTGTTTTTGCGGTATCTTTGTGCTCATTCCTTTCCTCTTCACCTCTGTACACCGCTCTAGCTGCTGTGCCCTCCAGGTCTGTGGGTTAATTGTTGCACTTCTTCAGCAATGTTTTCAGCTGGTCCTTGTAGCGCTTCATCTGCCCCCCTGTAGACCGCAAACCAAGGTGTAGCTGGCCATACAGGATCTTCTGCTACAGGCACTCCTGAGACAATCTGATGACATGCCCGAGCCAGTGGTGCAGTTGGTGTTGGGTGACGGTGGCCTCCATACTCTTGCAGTTGGTTTTAGCAATTCCTGTATGGAGCACACAGTCCTGCCAGGTTATTCCCAGAATGCGCTGCAGGCATCCTATATGGAATCTCTCAAACAGCTTGATGTGGCAAGGTGACCCAGGCTTCACAGCTGTAAAGAATTGTGGTGATGCTTTGGAGTGGAGATAGACGCAGATTCTTCCAAAACATCTCCGAGTTTCCTGAAGGCATCTGAGGCTTGATTGATCCTGTTTTGAATCGATGCTGCAGTTCTCTTAGAGGATGGTGTCCAGGGATTTGAATGACGGGACTATTGCCAGTGGTTTGTGTTTAATGGTAAGAACTGGTATGGTGGGTGGAGGGCTAGATAGGAGGAAGATGTAGAAGAGTATTTGTATTTGTCATGGTGTCATGACTTCTGCCAAAGTCGGTTCCTCTCCTTGTTCTGCGGTGCTCCACCTGCGTCAGGGGACGAGGAGTGCACAGGAGTTCGCTTTGTACTTTCGGACCCTGGCCTCTGGAGCGGGATGGAACGACAGGGCCCTGATCGACCACTATCGCTGCATTCCCCTCGAATATAAATATGCCGATTTGGCTCTCGCCTTCTCCAAAAAGAAGGCGACTCAATTACGACCCCATCGACAGGGGGATTGTGCGATAAATCTCCTGGTAGACACTGCACATCCCAGGAGTCATGTGTACCCTCTGTCACAGGTGGAGACGGTGGCTATGGAAACATATGTCTCCGAATCCCTGCGTCAGGAGTACATTTGGTCCTCCACTTCCCCCGCCTCCTCAAGTTAATTTTTTGTGAAGAAGAAGGAGGTAGGTCTGTGCCCATGTATTGACTTAATCAGATAACTGTGAGGTACAGTAACCCGCTACCTCTTATTGCCACGGCGATTGAGTCAATGCACGGGGCGCGCTTGTTCACCAAACTTGATCTCAGGAGTGCTTACAACCTGGTGCGTATCCGGGAGGGAGACGAGTGGAAGACGGTGTTCAGTACCACCTCAGGGCATTATGAGTACCTCGTCATGCCGTACGGGTTGATGAATGCTCCATCAGTCTTCCAAGCCTTTGTAGACGAGATTTTCAGGGACCTGCATGGGCAGGGTGTAGTGGTGTATATTGATGACATTCTGATATACTCTACACGCGCCGAGCATGTGTCCCTGGTGTGCAAGGTGCTTGGTCTACTGTTGGAGCATGACCTGTACGCCAAGGCTGAGAAATGTCTGTTCTTCCAACAGTCCATCTCCTTCCTAGGGTACCGCATTTCCACCTCAGGGGTGGAGATGGAGAGTGACCGCATCTCAGCCGTGCGTAATTGGCCGACTCCCACCACGGTAAAGGAGGTGAAGCGGTTTCTAGGGTTTGCTCATTACTACTGGGGGTTTATCCGGGGTATTGGTCAGGTAGTGGCTCCCATTACCTCCCTGCTGAAGGGGGGACCGTTACGTTTACAGTGGTCGGCTGAAGCAGACCGGGCCTTTGGTCACCTGAGGGCTCGAAACTATGACGTGGGGGACTGGGAGCTGTTGGCTGTCGTCAATCTTTGAAGGCTTTGAAGGCGTGGAGACATTGGCTTGAGGGGGCTAAACACCCTTTTCTCATCTGGACTGACCACCGCAATCTGGATTACATCCGGAAGGCGAGGAGACTGAACCCTCGCCAGGCAAGGTGGGCCATATTTTACACACTTTTTACCCTGACATTGAGCTCCCCTTCAGTGTCCCGCTGGGCGTCTGTATGTTCCGTCTGCTGTCCATGACCGGCTGATCTATTGGGCCCACACGTCACCCTCCACTGGTCATCCAGGCATCGATCTGATTGGGAAATACTGGTGGCGCACTTTGGCTAAGGACGTGAGGGTTTATGTTTCCTCCTGCTCGGTGTGCGCCCAGTGTAAGGCTCCTAAGCACCTGCCCAGAGGTAAGCTACACCCCTTATCCGTTCCACAGCGGCCATGGTCACACCTGTTGATCGATTTCCTGACTAATCTCGCCCCATCACAGGGAAACACCACGATCCTGGTTGTTGTGGATCGTTTCTCTAAGTCCTGCCGTCTCCTCCCTCTGCCCGGTCTCCCTACGGCCCTACAGACTTCCGACGCCTTGTTTACACACGTCTTCCGGCACTACGGGGTGCCTGAGGACATAGTGTCTGATCGGGGACCCCAGTTCACTTCGAGGGTCTGGAGGGCATCTTGGGGTCTCGATCAGCCTTACCTCAGGTTTTCACCCCGAGCATAACGGGCAGGTGAAGAGAGTAAACCAGGATGTGGGTAGGTTTCTGAGGTCTTATTGCCAGGACCGTCCAGGGGAGTGGGCAGCGTTCATGCCCTGGGCAGAGATGGCCCAGAACTCACTACGCCACTCCTCCACTAACCTCTCCCCCTTCCAGTGCGTACTGGGGTATCTGCCGGTTCTGACACCTTGGCATCAGAGTCAGACCGAGGCTCCTGGACAACTGGTTCCGGCGCGCGGAGGAAACATGGGACACCACCCATGTTCACCTTCAGTGCACCGTGCTACACCAGAAAGAAAGTGTTCGCACCGGGGGACCGGGTCTGGCTCTCGACCCAAAACCTGCCCCTCCGCCTGCCCTGCCGAAAGCTGGGTCCGTGGTTTGTGGGGCCATTCAATGTCATGAGGAGACTTACAGGTTACAGCTTCCCCCCCGATTACTGTATTAACCCCTCGTACCAAGTGTCTCTTTTCACTTTCCATTTGTTTTGTCTTTTTTTCACATGCCTGGTTTTCATTCCCTCATTACGTGTTGTGTATTTAATCCTCTGTTCCCCCCATGTCTTTGTGTGGTATTGTTTGTTTGTAAGTGCTTGTGCACATGTTGACTGGTGCGCGTTGGGTTTTGTACCCAAGTTGTTATTTTCTTGATGCCGTTGGTTTTGGTATTAAACTGCTCTGGCTATTACCTAGTTCTGCTCTGCTGCGTCTGACTTCCCTGCCACCAGTTACACACCCCTTACACATGGATCCCCATTAGCTGCTGCTTTGGCAGATCCAAATCCAGAAAATCACATTGCAGGATTTTTTATTAATTTATTTGCAAATTATGGTGGAAAATAAGTATTTGGTCAATAACAAAAGTTTATCTCAATACTTTGTTATATACCCTTTGTTGGCAATGACAGAGGTCAAATGTTTTCTGTAAGTCTTCACAAGGTTTTCACACACTGTTGCTGGTATTTTGGCCCATTCCTCCATGCAGATCTCCTCTAGAGCAGTGATGTTTTGGGGCTGTTGCTGGGCAACACGGACTTTCAACTCCCTCCAAAGATTTTCTATGGGGTGGAGATCTGGAGACTGGCTAGGCCACTCCAGGACCTTGAAATGCTTCTTACGAAGCCACTCCTTCGTTGCCCGGGCGGTGTGTTTGGGATCATTGTCATGCTGAAAGACCCAACCACGTTTCATCTTCAATGCCCTTGCTGATGGAAGGAGGTTTTCACTCAAAATCTCACGATACATGGCCCCATTCATTCTTTCCTTTACACGGTTCAGTCGTCCTGGTCCCTTTGCAGAAAAACAGCCCCAAACTATTGGTTTCATCTGACCATATGACATTCTCCCAATCTTCTTGTGGATCATCCAAATGCTCTCTAGCAAACTTCAGACGGGCCTGGACATGCACTGGCTTAAGCAGGGGGACACGACTGGCACTGAAGGATTTGAGTCCCTGGCGGCGTAGTGTGTTACTGATGGTCGGCTTTGTTACTTTGGTCCCAGCTCTCTGCAGGTCATTCACTAGGTCCCCCCGTGTGGTTCTGTGATTTTTGCGATCATTTTGACCCCACTGGGTGGATTCTTGCGTGGAGCCCCAGATTGAGGGAGATTATCAGTGGTCTTGTATGTCTTCCATTTCCTAATAATTGCTCCCACAGTTGATTTCTTCAAACCAAGCTGCTTACCTATTGCAGATTCAGTCTTCCCAGCCTGGTGCATGTCTACAATTTTGTTTCTGGTGTCCTTTGACAGCTCTTTGGTCTTGGCCATAGTGGAGTTTGGAGTGTGACTGTTTGAGGTTGTGGACAGGTGTCTTTTATACTGATAACAAGTTCAAACAGGTGCCATTAAAACCTGTTGTGCCTAGGGAGCAGTATTTTCATTTTTGGAAAAATAACGTTCCCAAAGTAAACAGGATATTTTGTCAGGACAAGATGCTAGAATATGCATATAATTGACAGCTTATGATAGAAAACACTCTAACATTTCCAAAACTGTAAAAATATTGTCTGTGAGTATAACAGAACTGATATTGCAGGCGAAAGCCTGAGAAAAATCCAATCCGGAAGTGCCTTATGTTTTGAAAGCTCTGCGTTCCAATGCGTCCCTATTGAGCAGTGAATGGGCTATCAACCAGATAACTTTTTCTACGTATTCCCCTCGGCGTTACTCTGGACCCTGATCTCTCTTTTGAAGAACATATCAAGACCATTTCAAGGACAGCTTTTTTCCATCTACGTAACATTGCAAAAATCTGAAACTTTCTGTTAAAAAATGATGCAGAAAAATGTATCCATGCTTTTGTCACTTCTAGGTTAGACTACTGCAATGCCCTACTTTCCGGCTACCCGGATAAAGGACTAAATGAACTTCAGTTAGTGCTAAATACGGCTGCTAGAATCCTGACTAGAACCAAAAAATTAGATCATATTACTCCAGTGCTAGCCTCCCTACACTGGCTTCCTGTCAAGGCAAGGGCTGATTTCAAGGTTTTACTGCTAACCTACAAAGCATTACATGGGCTTGCTCCTACCTATCTCTCTGATTTGGTCCTGCCGTACATACCTACGCTACGGTCACAAGACGCAGGCCTCCTAATTGTCCATAGAATTTCTAAGCAAACAGCTGGAGGCAGGGCTTTCTCCTATAGAGCTCCATTTGCCTACCCATGTAAGAGACGCAAACTCGTTCTCAACCTTTAAGTCTTTACTGAAGACTCATCTCTTCAGTGGGTCATATGATTGAGTGTAGTCTGGCCCAGGAGTGGGAAGGTGAACGGAATGATGTCTCAGGATGATAAGTTGGTGGTTGAAGATATCACTCTAGTGGTGTGGGGGCTGTGCTTTGGCAAAGTGGGTGGGGTTATATCCTTCCTGTTTGGCCCTGTCCGGGGGTGTCCTCGGACGGGGCCACAGTGTCTCCTGACCCCTCCTGTCTCAGCCTCCAGTATTTATGCTGCAGTAGTTTATGTGTCGGGGGACTAGGGTCAGTTTGTTATATCTGGAGTACTTCTCCTGTCCTATTCGGTGCTGTACAGAAACCCAGCCTAAAACCCCAAACAGCAAGCAATGCAAGTGTAGAAGCACGGTGGCTAGGAAAAACTCCCTAGAAAGGCCAGAACTTAGGAAGAAACCTAGAGAAGAACCAGGCTATGAGGGGTGGCCAGTCCTCTTCTGGCTGTGCCGGGTGGAAAGTATAACAGAACATGGCCAAGATGCCAATAATAATAATAATAATCACAGTGGTTGTCGAGGGTGCAACAGGTCAGCACCTCAGGAGTAAATGTCAGTTGACTTTTCATAGCCGAACATTCAGAGTATCTCTACCGCTCCTGCTGTCTCTAGAGAGTTGAAAACAGCAGGTCTGGAACAGGTAGCATGTCCGGTGAACATGTCAGGTTTCCATAGCCGCAGGCAGAACAGTTGAAACTGGAGCAGCAGCACGACCAGGTGGACTGGGGACAGCAAGGAGTCATCAGGCCAGGTAGTCTTGAGGCATGTTCCTAGGTCTCAGGTCCTCCAAGAGAGAGAATGAAAGAGATAAAGAGAGAAAGGGAGAAATAGAGAGAGAATTAGAGAGAGCATACTTAAATTCACACAGGACACCGGAAAAGATAGGATAAATACTCCAGATATAACAGACTGACCCTAGCCCCCCGACAAATAAACTACTGCAGCATAAATACTGGAGGCTGTGACAGGAGGGGTCGGGAGACACTGTGGCCCCGTCCGACGATACCCACGGACAGGGCCAAACTGGCAGGACATAACCCCACCCACACCACTAGAGGGATATCTTCAACCACCAACTTACCATCCTGAGACAAGACCGCGTATAGCCCACAAAGATCTCAGCCACAGCACAACCCAAGGGGCGCCAACCCAGACAGGAAGATCACGTCAGTGACTCAAGGCGCTCAAGGGATGCATCACTCCTAAGGACAGGATAGAAGAGCACCAGTAAGCCAGTGACTCAGCCCCTGTAATAGGGTTAGAGGCAGAGAATCCCAGTGGAGAGAGGGGAACCAGCCAGGCAGAGACAGCAAGGGCAGTTCGTTGCTCCAGTACCTTTCCATTCACCTTCACACTCCTGGTCCAGTCTACATTCAATCATAGGACCTACTGAAGAGATGAGTCTTCAATAAAGACTTAATTGTTGAGACCAAGTCTGCGTCTCTCACATGGATAGGCAGAACATTCCATAAAAATGGAGCTCTATAGGAGAAAGCCCTGCCTCCAGCTGTTTGCTTAGTAATTCTTGGGACAGTAAGGAGGCCTGCTTCTTGTGACCGTAGCGTACGTGTAGGTATGTACGACAGGACCAAATCAGAAAGATAGGTAGGAACAAGCCCATGTAATGCTTTGTAGGTTAGCATTAAAATCTTGAAACCTTTCATAGTGTAGTTACTTTTTCTTTAGTTTAGTCACATGATTTCTTACATTTGCCTTACTTTTGCCAATCAGTTGGACTGCCAGACTTAATTGCCATACCTTCTGCCTAATCCCTCTCAATCATACAATTTTTCAATTCCTCATCAATCCAAAGGGATTTAACCGTTTTCTACAGTAATTTTCTTAATGGGTGCATGCTTATTAGTAACTGGAATAAGTAGTTTCATAAATGAGTCTAGTGCAGCGTCTGGTTGCTCCTCATTACACACTACAGACCAGCAAGTATTCTTTACATCATCAACATATGAATCACCACAAATCGTCTTGTATGACCTCATATATACTATATTAGGCCCACGCTTTGGAACTGTGGTTTTCCTAGATATAGCTACTATACTGTGATCACTACATCCTATGGATTTGGATACTGCTTTAAAGCAAATATCTGCAGCATTAGTAAAGATGTGATCAATACATGTTGATGATTTATTCCTGTGCTGTTTGTAAGCTGCCCACTCAGGAAAAAACTTTAAACTGTAACCAGTGCCTGCCACCTGGATCAGGTTGTCAGTACCAGGGTTGACTGACACCCTGATTCAGGTGGCAGGCACTGGTTACAGTTTAAAGTTTTTTCCTGAGTGGGCAGCTTGATGATAGCCAGTCAATATTTAAATCACCCTGAAAATATACTTCTCGGTTGATATCACATACATTATCAAGCATTTCACATATATTATCCAGATACGGACTGTTAGCACTTGGTGGTCTATAGCAGCTTACCATAATAATGGGCTTTAGGTGAGGCAGATGAACCTGTAGCCATATTATTTCAACAGTATTTAACATTAGATCATCTCTAAGCTTTACAGGAATGTGGTACTAAATATAGACACCGCCTCCGTTGGCATTTCTGTCTTTTCGGTAGATGTTATAATCATGTATTGCTACCACTGTATCATCAAAGGTATTATCTAAGTGAGTTTCAGAATATGAATGTCATCTGTTACAAGCAAGTTATTGACTTCAAGGACATTGTTTCTTAGGCTACCTTTGTTAATATGGGCTATTTTTAGCACTTTTCTGGGTTGCTTGATTGTTTTTAGTGCTTTACTGGGAAGCTTATCAGAGGTAGACTTACTCATGTTATTTACATTGGAGCTGAGTGCAGGGTGAGCTGCATAAAGTGGTCCCCCTACTATTGCACACTACCTCAGTGCTAACAGCGTAACTGGTTTATAGGCTCAAGATGACTACTTACAGTAGTTGTAGGATAAACCAATGTACACTACCATTTGAAAGATTGGGGTCACTTAGAAATGTCCTTGTTTTTTAAAGAAAAGCACAAAAAAAGTCCATTAAAATAACATCAAATTAATCAGAAATAGAGTGTAGACATTGGTAATGTTGTAAATGACCTTTGTAGCTGGAAATGGCTGATTTATAATGGAATATCTACATAGGCATACAGAGGCCCATTATCAGAAACCATCACTCCTGTGTTCCAATGGCACATTGTTAGCGAATCCAAGTTTATAATTTTAAAAGGCTAATTGATCATTAGAAAACCATTTTGCAATTATGTTAGCACAGCTGAAAACTGTTGTTCTGATTTAAAGAAGCAATAAAACTGGCGTTCTAGGTGAGTAGGTGAGTATCTGGAGCATCAGCATTTGTGGGTTCGATTACAGGCTCAAAATAGTCAGAAGCAAAGAACTTTCTTCTGAAGCTTGTCAGTCTATTCTTGTTCTGAGAAATGAAGGATATTCCATGTGTGAAATTGCCAAGAAACTGAAGATCTCGTACAACACTAAGTACTACTACCTTCACAGAACAATGCAAACTGGCTCTAACCAGAGTAGAAAGAGGAGTGGGAGGCCCCGGTGCACAAATGAGCAAGAGGACAAGTACATTAGAGTGTCTAGTTTGAGAAATAGACACCTCACAAGTCCGCAATTGGCAGCTTCATTAAATAGTAGCCGCAAAACACCAGTTTCAACGTCAACAGTGAAGAAGCAACTCTGGGATGCTGGCCTTCTAGGCAGAGTTGCAAAGAAAAAGCCATGTCTCCAACTGGCCAATAAAAATAAAAGATTAAGATGGGCAAAAGAACACAGACACTGGACAGCGGAAGATTTTTAAAAAGTGTTATGTACAGACAAAAATAAGTTTGAGGTGTTCGGATCACAAAGGAGAACATGCGTGAGATGTAGAAATAAAATGAAAATATGCTGGAGGAGTACTTGACACCATCTGTCAAGCTTGGTGGAGGCAATGTGATGGTCTGGGGGTGCTTTGGGTTGGTAAAGTGGGAGATTTGTACAGGGTAAAAAGGGATCTTGAAGAAGGAAGGCTATCACTCCATTTTGCAACGCCATGCCATACCCTATGGACAGCACTTAATTGGAGCCAATTTCCTCCTACAACAGAACAATGATCCAAAGCACAGCTCCAAACTATGCAAGAACGATTTAGGGAAGAAGCAGTCAGCTGGTATTCTGCCTATAATGGAGTGGCCAGCAGAGTCACTGGATCTCAACCCTGTTGAGCTGTTGTGAGGGCAGCTTGACCGTATGGTAAGTAAGAAGTGCCCATCAACCCAATCAACTTGTGGGCGGTGCTTCAGGATGCATGGGGTGAAATCTCTTCAGATTACCTCAACAAATTGACAATTAGAATGCCAAAGGTCTGCAAGTCTGGAATTGCTACAAATGGAAGATTCTTTGACAAAAGCAAAGTTTGAAGGACACAATTATTATTTAAATTAAAAATCATTATTTAAAACCTTGTCAATGTCTTGACTATATTTCCTATTCATTTTGCAACTCATTTCATGTATGTTTTCATGGAAAACAAGGAAATGTTTAAGTAACCCCAAACTTTTGAACGGTAGTGTATTCGGTGCAATTAGGGGTACATAAATTAAATTACTTACATTGTGTTTGACAATGCCCCTAAGATCATGTACATTTGATGCAGCATTATGACGACTCATTGTCACAATGGAAGGGATTAACTGAGCTGGTCTTGGATCATTTACCAGTCATTGCTTCAATGCAGCCTTTAAATGCGAGTCCAAAACCAAAAAGATTTGGATGGACTCCGTCATTCCTGTAGAGTATCTTCTGTTTCCAGGTGTCAAAGTTATCAATAAAAGTGACTCCAGCAGAGCTATAGTAGTATTTTAGCGTGATGTGTAATGCCAGCCGTCTGCTGGATCTAGCACACCAATGATGGTACTGGACCTGAAATTATTGGACATTTTTGGAGTCTTTTAATGCTAAAATCAGTTCTTTAAAATCCATCAATGTTCCGAGCTAGCCCTCCTGATGTCGTTTAACCCCACATGGACTACGACAGAGTCAGCTCCCGGCATCTGGGTAGAACAGTCTGAAGCAGCCTTGTGATGTCCTGTACTCATGCTCCTGGGTAGAACAGTCTGAAGCAGCCTTGTGATGTCCTGTACTCGTGCTCCTGGGTAGAACAGTCTGAAGCAGCCTTGTTATGTCCTGTACTCATGCTCCTGGGTAGAACAGTCTGAAGCAGCCTTGTGATGTCCTGTACTCATGCTCCTGGGTAGAACAGTCTGAAGCAGCCTTGTGATGTCCTGTACTCATGCTCCTGGGTAGAACAGTCTGAAGCAGCCTTGTGATGTCCTGTACTCGTGTTCGTGTGGTAGAACAGTCTGAAGCAGCCTTGTTATGTCCTGTATAGCCTCATGATGTCCTGTACTCATGCTCCTGGGTAGAACAGTCTGAAGCAGCCTTGTGATGTCCTGTACTCATGCTCCTGGGTAGAACAGTCTGAAGCAGCCTTGTTATGTCCTGTACTCGTGCTCCTGGATAGCACAGGGTTTTTGCCTCTGGGACCAAGACGTCTCTCACCATAGAGCTTCCAGATCCGATTTTGATTGGAACGCCACCAAGGACAAAGGCGCCGGAACCTCTGGATCCAGGGCGGCAAAGCTGTTTCTGGTCTGTGTCAGTTCCGGGCTCAACATCCATGGAGACCTCCGTTGCCACCTCCATGGCTGGTTGGTTGGGTTGAGAACAGCTCCTTTCTCCATGGAAGGGGTAGACCCCTTCGGGGATGGAACCCTGCCTAGAACTGGCCAGTTGGCTGTGGAGAGCCAACACGGCGGTGAAACTTACAATAGACCAGAGCGGCATCAGGCTACCGGGGTAGAAGGGAAAAAAATGCTGGATTTGGGTTCCCCAGTAGCTTATGTAGTTTTCTACTTGCTTGCTAAGAGTAGCTACTTCGCTCCTGTAGTCCTCTGCAAGAAAGCAGTTGCTGCATTGAAAGTCAGCGTGGTCCACATTATCCCAGGAACAAAGCAAAGTAAACACAGCTCCTGCAACGCTGGAAACGCTCAATAGCGGCCTCCATTTGAGACCGTCAAGCCAGCTAGGCTAGCTGGGCTTTCGCGTCTCTCCCCCTACATGGAATCTGGCAGGATTCGCTCACAGCAATATAGCCCAACAGAGCCGCAGGATTCAAAATAGAATAAAAGTATATAAAAACACTATCAGCTTTTAAACCAAGGTCTTTAGTTCAGGATTCGGCCTTCAACAACAACAAACATAAGTCACACTGTGATGACATAGGGATTGACACTGTTCCTTGGATAGTACAGGTGCCAGCCCCCCCCCCCCCCCCCCCCCCTGCCTCACACCAGTGCATACTATGAAGGGCACGACTCCTGCCTTGCTATGGCCATCCAAGCCATCATCCCATCATGGAACTTGCAAAGGATGTTAACAAATTTGAGTGGGCAGACAAATTTGAGTAGAATGGCCCTTAGTAGTTCCCTGCTCACAGTTTCTAAGGCCTTGGAGAGGTCGACAAAGGCCATGAATGGATCTTGGTGTTGTTCAAGGCACTACTCCTGGAGTTTCTGTGCCGTGAGTATCAATAGATACAATACTGTGGGAGGGCGGTGTCTAGATAGTTTTAGGGAGGTATAGTGTGTTGGTACATTTGTGGGTGTCTCTGTGTGTGCAAGTGTGTTTGTGTGTGTCTGTGTGTGCATGCGTGTGCATGTGCGTGTGTGTGTGCATGCGTGTGAGTGTGCTTGTGTGTCTGCATGTGTGTAGTTAGGTTACACAGACAGATTTGAGAGTTAGGTAACAGATATATCCTAGTTGTTATTGGGGACATTGTAAGCGCAGACATGAAGAGACAGAGATTTAATTTAATTTAATTTGAACATTCAGGGGGAACTAAGATAATATTAATGAGCTTTCTCTTCACATTTAGAACTCAGTTCTTCTCCTGCAGCACTTCTGCTTTTTCCCTTTTTTCTCCCTCTATTTTTGTCATTCTCTCTCTGTCGCTTTTTCTCTCACCCCTTACCCCATGCTCCCTCTCCTCCAACTCAAATCAAATACAATATTATTTGTCACATGTGCCGAAAGCAACACCTTACAGTGAAATGCTTACTTACAAGCCCTTAACCAACAGTGTAGTTCAAGAAATTTAAGAACATATTCACTAAATAAAATCAAGTAAAAAGTAACACTGTAAAATTACGTTACAATGACGAGGCCACTGTATTTACAGGTACCGAGTAAATGTGCGGGGGTACAAGTTAGTCGAGGTCATTTGTACATGTAGGTAGGGGTAGAGTGACTATGCATAGATAATAAACTGTGTAGCAGCAGTGGAGAAAACAAATGTCTGGGTGTATATTTGAAGCTGTTAAGGAGCCTTTTGAACCTAGACTTGGCGCTCCGGTACAGCCGTGCTGTAGTAGAGAAAATAGTCCGTGACTTGGGTGACCCCCCCCCCCCATCTCTCCATATTTCCCCTTCCCTTCTCCATCTCCCCCCCTCTTGCTGTATCTCTCTCCTCCTCCCCATCCCCTTCTCTGGGTCTGGGGGATTAAGGGGACAGTCAGTTCTGTAGATAGATAGCCTGACGACTCACATTGAGTTCTTTCACTGCTCTGTCGTTCCCTACATTCTTCAGTCTGAGAGTGCCATTATTGAACTAGTTTGTGGTGTTGAGGGACACGAGGGGTGTTGTAAATTACTAAGTCATCAGTAATTGGATCGTCTCTAACCAATCAGAGGATCAACGCCAATGACTCATTTTCTAACCGAATTTACCCACGTGTGTTTTGGTTCTTGCCCAACCGATCGGTTTCTGGACGATGGCAATGAATGTGTTCGCATCCGGTGAAGGGTTGGCGAGGTAGAAACTAACGTCTGTGGGCGTGGCGTAGTGTTTGGCCAGAGCATGGCGTCCCGGTAGCCAGGCAAGTAGATAGCAGGGGGCTTAGAATATTTAAAGCGTTCCAGTGAAATCAGCCCCACGTCTAGCTACTGACCTGCTGATAGTTAGTGTCGCCTATATATGTGTGCATGTGTGTGTGTGTTGGTGTGTATATGTGTGGGGGGAGGGGGGAGGGGGTTAACCTGTTGGAGACTCATTACCCAAATTCAAATGTGAGATGTGTTTATCCCAAAAGTACCAGATCTTACACAGAGCCTTCCCGCCTGACTCCCCTCCACGTCTCTCCCCTCTTTTCTCCCTGTATTTTTCACTTCTTTCCGGTGTTTCTGGCAGTGGGATCCTTTCTCCTCCACCTCTGCTCTTTCTCTTATCACCAGTTAAGTATAGCTCATTAGTGACTTTCTGATTAAGTTGATTCAGGTCTGATTCACTTTATAGCACTGAATGAGTTCTCACACATACACACATGCTTGTACGCACACACTAAGACACACACAAACGCACTCTCCTCAGACTGGGTGAGGACATAGACATGTGATACAGCACTAGGTTCAGGGGCATGTCTACTACTTTCATTGTTCATGCTGGTTTTATTTGTGTGTGTTTCTCTCACTCTCTGCATTTCTCTCATTTCTCTCAAACACACAGAGTCCTACTCCATTTCAGGAATAGATTGCTGCCACCAGCGATCAGTTGTCACACACTCTGTTGAGACTAGCTCAACACCAGTGCAGTACCCTAGGTCGTGGGCACACACACACATACATATGCATGCACACAGCACTGGCCCTCCCGTTTCAGAGAGCTAATCAGGTGCTGCACACAAACAACATTTGCAGATCAGAGAGTCTTCTGTAAACACTGTTCCACCCAACACACTGTATTTTTGTGTGCACACCAGGGGAGAATGACTGCCCCCTCTCATTGAAGCCACGTAAGTTCAAGGCCGACTGCTGTACTGCAGGCATTGTTAGAAGAAAACAGTATCCCCATTATAGTGAAATGGAAAGTGGCAATCTTTGTGATCAATTTGTGTAAATATGTACTCATTCAAGGGTTTTTCTTTATTTTCACTATTTTCTACATTGCAGAATAATAGTGAAGACATCAACACTATGAAATAACACATATGGAATCATGTAGTAACCAAACAAGTGTTAAATAAATCAAAATATATTTTAGATTCTCAGTAGCCACCCTTTGTCTTGATGACAGCTTTGCACACTCTTGGCATTCTCTCAACCAGGTAGTCACCTGGAATGTATTTCAACTAACAGGTGTGCCTTGTTCAAATTGAATTGTGGAATTTATTTCCTTCTTTATGCGTTTGAGCCAATCAGTTTTGTTGTGACAAGGTAGGAGTGGTATACAGAAGATTGCCCTATTTGGTAAAAGACCAAGTCCATATTATGGCAAAAACAGCAAATAGAAATGACAGTCCATCCTTACTTTAAGACATGAAGGTCAGTCAATGTGGAAAATTTCAAGAACTTTGAAGGTTTCTTCAAGTGCAGTCACAAAAACTAGCAAGCGCTATGATGAAATTGGCTCTCATGAGGACTGCCACATGAAAGGAAGACCCAGAGTTACCTCTGCTGCAGAGGATGAGTTAATTAGAGTTACCAGCCACAGAAACTGCAGCCCAAATAAATGCTAAGTAACAGACATATCTCAGCATCAACTGTTCAGAGGAGTGCGTGAATCAGGCCTTCATGGTCAAATTGCTGCAAAGAAACCACTACTAAAGGACACCAATAATAAGAAAACTTCTTGGGCCAAGAAACACGACCAAAGGACATTAGAACGGTGGAAATCTGAACTTTGGTCTGATAAATCAACATTTGAGATTTTGGTTTTTGGTTCCGGATGATCTCTGCATGTGTAGTTCCCACCGTGAAGCATGGAGGAGGAGGTGATGGTGTGGGGGTGCTTTTGTGGGGGTGCTTTTCTGCAGCGATATGCCATCCCATCTGGTTTGCGCTTAGTGGGACTATAATTGATTGAGTGCTGCTTCAGATGACCTGGCCTCCACAATCACCCGACCTTAACCCAATTGAGATGATTTGGGACTAGTTGGGACGCAGAGTGAAGGAAAAGCAGTCAACAAGTGCTCAGTATATGTGGGAACTCCTTCAAGACTGTTGGAAAAGCATTCCAGGTGAAGCTGGTTGAGAAAATGCCAAGAGTGTGCAAAGCTGTCATCAAGGCAAAGGGTGGCTACTTTAAAGAACCTAAAATTAAAAATACATTTTGATTTGTTTAACACTTTTTTTGGTTACTACATGATTCCATATGTGTTATTTCATAGTGTTGATGTCTTCACTATTATTTTACAATGTAGAAAATAGTACAAAAAAGAAAAGCCTTGAATGAGTAGGTGTGTCCAAACGTTTGACTGGTACTCTATGTATGTATATGTATACATACATACAGTATATGCTGTACATATTTACACTAATGTATTGTATGTCCTTGAACCAATTATTTTTAAGTCGTACACAGAAGGATCATTTAGTTGCTAGTGGAAGCCTGCAGTACTCTGGTCAGCCTTCAACTTCAATTATAGGCGATTTTATACCCTACAGAGACAGAAGATTCTGAGTGTGACAAAAGGGCGTCTAGTTGTAGTGCACACCGACATTCGACGTACTCCCGTGCCACATGAAAATTGGAATGTGCTGTATCATTCCGTGCGCAGCCATGGGGGCAGTGTTGTGTAGACATTGAAGCTCGCTTGGTTCATTGATCTGTTCTATAGCCAAATTCAGCCTGCGGGACGCCAGTAGGGGAACCCTGTTATTATATGCTATGCATCAAAGTAGCTTATTTTGCATTGATAAGCAAATATAATTGTTCAGACAATGAACCAAACAGCAATGTAGCCGTATACCCCCCCCAAAAGGTGTTTTGTTTAAAAATAATTACTAGTGATTCCAGGCTATTGGTAAAAACAGCTTTGAGATATGTGATTTGTGTCTGTGAACCAAAACATGATGACATTCTATTTTTATCTGATATGGGAGTGAATACATTCACATCAAAATGGGATAAGGTTGTAGGTTACACTGGCAAGTATAAGAGTATTTTTCAGGGCAAATTATTTAATTATAAATCTGAATATTTCACATGGTGATGTGGGAAGCTAATCAACTTCTTTCTTCTCAAGCTAATCAACTTCAAAATCACTTCAATTTCAAGATTGCTGTCTTGGTATAGCTTAGCATTAAATAAGCAGTCTATTTTCCGTTGATAACCAACTATAATCACAGCGACTGTTCAAACAATAAATCAAACAACATTGTAGCCTTATTAGAATCCCACAAAAAGGTATTTTACTTAGAAGTGAAAAAGTTAATTTTGGCTATTTTGAAACTTAAAACAGATAGCCTTTTGTTTTTTT
Source organism: Oncorhynchus kisutch (assembly GCF_002021735.2). Taxonomy (NCBI): domain Eukaryota; kingdom Metazoa; phylum Chordata; class Actinopteri; order Salmoniformes; family Salmonidae; genus Oncorhynchus; species Oncorhynchus kisutch. The sequence continues at coordinate 27,788,253 of NC_034196.2, read as the reverse complement.
CCGTGACTAAAAATGATCACATTCTATTTTTAAATGATTTCATTTTTTAAATGTACCTTTATTTCAGCAGGGAGTCATGCTGAGACTACGGTCTCTTTTGCAAATGAGCCCTGCATGAACACAACAATAAAAATCGAATTACACCGTACATACACTATATATACAAAGTATGTCGACACCCCTACAAATTAGTTCAGTCACTTTCAATGTGGCACCGTCATAGGATGCCACCATTCCAACATAAATTTGTCAGTTCATCAGATTTCTGCCCTGCTAGAGCTGCCCCAGGTCAACTGTAAGTGCTGTTATTGTGAAGTGGAACAACAACGGCTCAGCGACGAAGTGGTAGACCACACAGAACGGGAGCGCCAAGTGATGAAGCACGTAACACATAAAAATAGTCTGTCCTCCAGTAGCAACAATCACTACCGGGTTCCAAACTGCCTCTGGAAGCATCGTCAGCACAAGAACTGTTTGTCGGGAGCTTCATAAAATGGGTTTGTTTCCATGTCTGAGCAGCCGCACATAAGCCTAAGTTCGCCATGCGCAATGCCAAGCGTCGGCTGGAGTGATGTAAAGCTTGCCACCATTGAACTCTGGAGCAGTGGAAACGCGTTCCCTGGAGTGATGAACCACGCATCACCATATGGCAGTCTGATGGACGAATCTGGGTTTGGCGGATGCCAGGAGAACGCTACCTGCCCGAATGCATAGTGCCAACTGTAAAGTTTGGTGGAGGAGGAATAATTGTCTCGGGCTGTTTTTTATGGTTCGGGCTAAGACACTTAGTTCCAGTGAAGGGACATCTTAAATCTACAGCATACAATGACATTCTAAACTATTCTGCGCTTCCAACTTTGTGGCAACAGTTTGAGGAAGGCCCTGTTCTGTTTCAACATGACAATGCCCCTGTGCACAAAGCGAGGTCCATACAGAAATGGTTTGTTGAGAACGGTGTGGAAGACCTTGACTGGCCTGCACAGAGAGCTGTTCTCTTCCCCATCGAACACCTTTGGGATGAATTGGAACGCAGACTGCGAGCCAGGCCTAACCACCCAACATCAGTGCCCGACTTCACTAATACTCTTGTGGCTGAATGGAAGCAAGTCCCCGCAGCAATGTTCCAACATTTAGTGGAAAGCCTTCCCAGAAAATTGGAGGCTGTTATAGCAGCGACGGGGTGAACCAACCCCATATTTATGCATATGATTTTGGAATGAGATGTTCGATGAGCAGGTGTCCACATACTTCTGCTACTTCTGGCTTCTGGAAGGAAATGCTGTCAGAATGCTCAACCGCTGTCGCTCATTCAGCCTACAGAAACTTTCAACCTGTTCTCGCCATGAAGCAACGAGTCGGAGTCAGAGGCCGAGCCTTCTCTGGTCTCTCCTCCACCCGTTATGGGGTCTATGCCACTTTGTTTACATACTCATCTCATATGTATATACTGTACTCGATACCATCTACTGTATCTTGCCTATGTCGATACCATCACTCATTCATATATCTTTATGTACCTATTCTTTATCCCCTTACACTTGTGTCTATAAGGTAGTAGTTTTGTAATTGTTAGCTAGATTACTTGTTGGTTATTACTGCATTGTCGGAACTAGAAGCACAAGCATTTCGCTACACTCACATTAAAACCTGTTGCGGATTGTGGTCCCTGTACAGGAACCAAAATCAGCGGAAATTTCAGAGCGCCACCTTTAGTACTCGATAAAACTCAAACTTTCATTAAAACACACATGCAAGATACTCAATTAAAGCTACACTCGTGACTCCAGCCAACATGTCAGATTTGTAAAATGCTTTTCGGCGAAAGCATGAGAAGCTATTATCTGATAGCATGCACCCCCGAAATACCTGAACGAGACCTAAACAAAAGATTTAGCGGTAGCCGGCGCTACACAAAACGCAGAAATAAAATATAAAACATTCATTACCTTTGACAAGCTTCTTTGTTGGCACTCCTATATGTCCCATAAACATCACAATTGGGTCTTTTTCCCGATTTAAATCCGTCATTGTATACCCAAAATGTCAATTTATGAAGGCCGGTCTGATCCAGGAAAATTCACCTTTACAAGACGCAACGTCACTTTTTAAAATGAAAAAAGTTGCCTATAAACTTTTACAAATCACTTCAAACTACTTTTGTAAACCAACTTTAGGTATTAATAAACATTAATAATCGATCAAATTGATCACGGGGCGATCTGTATTCGATAGCAGCAAGTCTTGAAATCATCGTCCATTTTTTCACTTTCATAACTTCCTCCGGTGCACCCCAAGACAGGAAGTGCCTATACGTCATCCCACCAAGGATAAACCAGCAATGAAATGCCAGTACTGGCGACATCGTGTGGAAGCTGTAGGCATTGTAAACGGAACCTCATCTATTTTCTATCGACTTAGACAATACATTGACTGGCGGATTAATATTTTTTTTGTGTTTTCGGTGAACAGTTTTCCCTGGGATTTTTACTCCTAAACACATTCTGTTATAGCCACAGACATGATTTAACCAGTTTTAGAGACTTCAGAGTGTTTTCTATACACACATACTTATCATATGCATATACTATATTCCTGGCATGAGTAGCAGGACATTGAAATGTTGCGCGATTTTTAACAAAAAACTGCGAAAAGCTGCCGAAAATTCGCATCATCCCTAACAGGTTTTAACATCTGCTAACCATGTGTATGTGACAAATACATTTGATTTGAGCTGCCAAAGCCTCTGACAAATTGGAAATTGTAGAAAAAGCTGTTGCGTAGCAACTCACTGCCTTCCTGAAGACAAACAATGTATACAAAATGCTTCAGTCTGGTTTAAGACCGCATCGTAGTACCGAGACTGCACTCGTGAAGGTGGTAAAATACCTTTTAATGGTGTCAGCTCGAGGCTCCGCATCTGTCCTTGTGCTCCTAGACCTTAGTGCGGCTTCCTTCTTTTGGAGAGATTGGAAACCCAAATTGGTAGACACGGACAAGTTCTGGCATGGTTTAGGTCTTATCTGTCGGAAAGGTATCAGTTTGTCTTTGTGGATGGTTCTCCTCAGACAAATCAACTGTAAGTTTTGGTGTTCCTCAAGGTTCCGTTTTAGGACCACTATTGATTTCACTATATCTTTTACCTCTTGGTGATGTCATTCGGAAACATAATGTTAACGTTCACTGCTATGCGGACGATACACAGCTGTACATTTCGATGAAACATGGTTATGTCTGAAACACAGTTTCAGACATAAGGAAGTGGATGGTGGCAAATGTTTTACTTTTAAACTCGGACAAAACAGAGATGCTTGTTCTAGGTCCCGAGATACAAAGAGATTTTCTGTTGGATCTGATAATTAACCTTGATGGTTGTACAGTCATCTCAAATATAAATGTGAAGGACCTCTGTGTTACTCTGGACCCTGATCTCTTTTGAAGAACAAATCAAGACTATTTCAAGTACAGCTTTTTTCCATCTTTGTAACAATGCAAAAATCTGAAACTTTATGTCCAAAAATGAGGCAAAAAAGCGAATCGATGCTTTTGTCACTTCTAGATTAGACAACTGCAAATGCTCTACTTTCTGGTTACCTGGATAAAGCACTAAATGAACTTCAGTTAGTGCTAAACATGGCTGCTAGAATCCTGACTAGAACCAAAAAATGTGATCATATTAATCCAGTGCTTGTCTCTCTACACTGGCTTCCTGTTAATGCTAGGGCTGATTTCAAGGTTTTACTGCTAACCTACAAAGCATTACATGGGCTTGCTCCTCCCTATCTCTCCGATTTGGTCCTGCTGTACATACCTACACGTACGCTATGGTCACAAGGCACAGGCCTCCTTATTGTCCCTAGAATTTCTAAGCAAACAGCTGGAGGCAGGGCTTTCTCCTACAGAATTCCATTTTTATGGAATGGTCTGCCTATCCATGTGGAAGACGCAGACTCAGTCTCAACCTTTAAGTCTTTATTGAAGACTCATCCCTTCAGTAGGACCTACGATTGAGTGTAGTCTGTCCCAGGGGTGTGAAGGTGAACGGAAAGGCACTGTAGCAACGAACTGCCCTTGCTGTTTCTGCCTGGCCGGTTCCCCTCTCTCCACTGGGATTCTCTGCCTCAAACCCTATTACAGGGGCTGAGTCACTGGCTTACTGGTGCTCTTCCATCCTGTCCCTAGGAGAGATGCATCCCTTGAGTCCCTGACGTGATCTTCCTGTCCGGGTTTGGCGCACCCCTCGGATTCGTGCCGTGGGGGAAATCTTCGTTGGCTATACTCAGCCTTGTCTCATGGTAGTAAGTTGGTGGTTTGAATATATCCCTCTACTGGTGTGGGGGCTGTACTTTGGAAAAGTGGGTGGGGTTATATCTTGCCTGGTTGGCCCTGTCCGGGGGTATCGACGGACGGGGACACTGTGTCTCCAAACCCCTCCTGTCTCAGCCTCCAGTATTTATGCTACAATAGTTGCTGTATTGTGGGGCTTGGGTCGGTCTGTTATATCTGGAGTATTTCTCCTGTCTTATCCGGTGTCCTGTGTGAACTTAAGTATGCACCCTCTAATTCTCTCTCTCCCTCCCCTCCCGGAGGACCTGAGCCCTGGGACTAACTGGTTATGCCTCAGGACTACCTGGCCTGATGACTCCTTGTTGTCCCCAGTTCACCTGGTCTTGCTGCTGCTCCAGTTTAAACTGTACTCCCTGTGGCAATGGAGCCCTGAACTGTTCATTGGAAGTGTGACCTTGTCCCAAACCTGCTGTACAACTCTCTCTCTCGTTCTCTACCACACCTGCTGTCTCTAACTCTGAATGCTCGGCCATGAAAGCCAACTGACATTTACTCCTGAGGTGCTGACCTGTTGCACCCTCGACAACCACTGTGACTATTATTATTATTTGACCCTGCTGGTCTTTTATGAACGTTTGAACATCTTGGCCATGTACTGTTATAATCTCAACCCGGCACAGCCAAAAGAGGACTGGTCACCCCTCAGAGTTTTTCCTAGCCACTGTCCTTCCACATCTGCAATGCTTGCTGTTTGGGGTTTTAGGCTGGGTTTCTTAATAGCACTTTGTGACATCGGCTGACGTAAAAAGGGCTTTATATTACATTTGATTGATTGATTGATATATCTATATACAGTTGAAGTCTGAAGTTTACATACACTTAGGTTGGAGTCATTAAAACTCATTTTTCAACCACTCCACAAATGTATTGTTAACAAACTATAGTTTTGGAAACTCGGTTAGGACATCTACTTTGTGCATGACACAAGTAATTTTTACAGACATATTATTTCACTTATTAGTCACTGTATCACCGTTCCAGTGTATCAGAAGTTTACATACACTAAGTTGACTGTCCCTTTTAAACAGCTCGTAAAATTGCAGAAAATTGTGTCATGACTTTAGAAGCTTCTGATAGGCTAAGTGACATAATTTGAGTCAATTGGAGGTGAACCTGTGGATGTATTTCAAGGCCTACCTTCAAACTCAGCACCTTTTTGCTTGACATCATGGGAATATCAAAAGAAATCAGGCAAGACCTCAGAAAAACAATTGTAGACCTCCACAAGTCTGGGTCATCCTGGGGAGCAATTTCCAAACACTTTCATCTGTACAAACAATAGTACGCAAGTATAAACACCATGGGACCAAGCAGCCGTCATACCGCTAAGGAAAGAGAGGCGTTCTGTCTCCTAGAGATGACCTTGTGGACCTTGTGAAGATGCTGGAGGAAACAGGCACAAAAGTATCTATTTCCACAGTAAAACGAGTCCTATATCGACATAACCTAATTGGCTGCTCAGCAAGAGAAAGCTAGACTATGGTTTTCAACTGCACATGGGGAGAAAAATTGTACTTTTTGGAGAAATTTTCTCTGGTCTGAAACAAAAATAGAGCTGTTTGGCCATAACGACCATCGTTATGTTTGGAGGAAAAAGGGGGAGGTTTGCAAGCCGAAGAACACCATCCCAACCGAGAAGAACGGGGTTGGCAGCATCATGTTGTGGGGTGCTTTGCTGCAGGAGGGACTGGGGCACTTCAGAAAATAGATGGCTTCATGAGAAAGGAAAATTATGTGGATATATTGAAGCATCATCTCAAGACATCAGTCAGGAAGTTAAAGCTAGGTTGCAAATGGGTCTTCCAAATGGACAACTACCCCATGCATACTTCCAAAGTTGTGGCAAAATGGCCTAAGGACAACAAAGTCAAGGTATTGGAGTGACCATCACAAAGACATGACCTCAATCATATAGAAAATGAGTGGGCAGAACTGAAAAAGCATGTGCAAGGAGGTCTACAAACCTGACTCAGTTACACCAGCTCTGTCAGGAGGAAGGGGCCAAAATTCACCCAACTTATTGTGGGAAGCTTGTGGAAGGCTACTCAAAATGTTTGACCCAAGTTAATCAATTTAAAGACAATGCTACCAAATACTAATTCAGTGTATGTAAACTTCTGACCAACTGGGAATGTGTTGAAAGAAATAAAACCTGAAATGAATCATTCTCTCTACTATTATACTGACATTTCACATTCTTAAAATAAAGTGGTGATCCTAACTGACCTAAAACAGGGGATCTTTACTCTGATTAAATGTAAGGAATTGTGAAAAACTGAGTTTAAATGTATTTGGCTAAGGTGTTTGTAAACTTCCGACTTCAATTGTATGTGACATAGTATGCAATTTTCGGGGACCGCTTTTGGCTCATGAGCGCTACTTCAGAACTACTGGCTAAAAACTATACACTAAGTACCAAAGAATCTCTTTAATAATGTTCCTCAAGAGTGGACTGTTCTGACTTGACACACAAACACTCACACGGACACACACACACACACACACACATGCTGGGTCACCTGCATGGTCAGACGCAAAGCAACACCCCTGGAAGTTTCTTGCTCAAGGGCACAACGGCAGTCGCGGCCATCTTAGATTCCAGCTGCTGCTTCACATTGCAGACTGATCTATTCCTGGCTGACCCAGGATTTAAACCACTAACTCTCACTAAAAGTCACCATTCTCTAGTCACCCTCCCTAACCTAAACCTAAGTGGTGTCCCAATTTAGGATAAGTGTCTAGATTGTGTAACTTTATAGATTATTATAAGTGTCTAGGTAATTATGAATTCTGTGTAAATATGACAGTGAATTACTGGATGAATTGAGCTGTTGTCATGGAAACTATTGGTAGAAGTGCAGGGGGGAATGGTACTGACAGGTTCCTAATGGGCCTCTCTCCTTCTCTTTCTCTCCCTCTCTCTCCCTCTCTCAAACACGCAGTCATGGAGAGCCATACACTTCTGTCTATACTGCGGTAATGGGCATGTAAGCGTAGGTATTTTCCCCTACTGGAGGTCTTTGTACTTTTCCCTCCCTCCCTCTTTCTCTCTCTCTCTCTCTCGCTCTTTCATTATTGTCGTCAGCTCTTTTAGTCATTCACTCTTGCCCTTCTGTTGAAAGCCAAGCGGCCTGAGCCTGTTCTTTACAGACGTGTGTTATTATGTCATAATGCAGCAGTCAGGCCAGAAATCCGAACTGGATCCTTGTGACGTCCTTACCCCTTAGAAGTTGACAATTAAAATGTTTAAGGTAAGGGTTAAGGTTAGAGTTAGAGTTAGGTAAGCGTTATGGTTATGGTTAATGTTAGGGTTAGGGTTAGGATAAGGCTAGGTGTTCATTTTAGGGTTTAGGGTAGAGACGTCTCAAGGACGCCGGATAGCACTGAACCACAGAACCATTTTCTCTCCTTAGCTCCCTCTGTGCATGTATGCATGTGTTTTGGTCATGTGCGTGTGTATATAATGTCTGTGTATTTTGTGCACACATGTCCCAAAGAGTAACGGGAAGAGGGAAAAACAGTAACTGCAGGTCTCTATTAAAGAAACAAAACAGTGAACTGATCTGCCCTGATAGAACACTATCATTCTCACAATAAAAAACTACATAATATATTAGGCCAAAGCAGAACTATTTCCCAAAGCATTAATCATTGAAAATCACATCTTTCCAGCATTCCTATAACACACACACACACAAACATATACACACACAGACATACACACGCACAAGTACATACATTAATCATTTAGAAATAACGCATTTTCCAACAGTCCTGCTCCTAGCTAGCACCTCTCCCCTGTGTCTGCTTTGGCAGCCTGTCAATATGCCCTAACCCAGTTCAACAATACTGGAGTTAATAACACACACAGTTACACACCACAATGCTACAGAAAAACAACACACACACATACACACACCGAGCACACACTCTAACACACTAGCACACACAGCCTAATAGAATAATTAACCTTTTTCCTTTCAATTATGATTATGAGCTAATGAGGCTAACGAGGAAGTCTGGGTTGAACTCATACAGCGTGTGTGTGTGTGTGTGTGTGTGTGTGTGTGTGTGTGTGCGCGATGAAAAGCTCTGTGCTCTTTCTTTCGCTTTGTTCTTAGAGAAAGAAATTACTTTCTAAAAATATAATGTATTCACTTCATGCTGAGCAGGACCTCAAAGAGAGTATTTAAACTTTTAAATTGTAACTCAGGGCAGACAACTGGGGTGACTTTCTCATATATCTCAATAGCACACACACACACACACAAAGAGTGCCAATGCTGCCCTATTACTCTGTATCCAGGGAGACGAGAGTCCTAGTCTCCATGTTTCTGCCATTGACCCTGCATGCCTGTGCATTTACAGTCTACAACCCTCAAAGACTCAAAGCACGCAAATACACACCTACCTCTACAAAAACAATTGTCAAAAATTAGATACAATTTTATTCAGAGGATGCTTCAGGAGGGTGGTCACATGTGCTAGCAAGGCAGATGCTAGCAAGGCAGAGGTCCTGGTTTCAAGCCTCGTGTGAACCGAATCAGGAGGAATTGATGCTCACTAAACAAGCAGCGTGACATACTTTACACACACACTCTGTGACCAGTAGATGGCTTTAGAAGGCTTTAGTGGAGATTGCTTGTTTGTGTTTTTGTTTCTGGAGTACTTTCCATCTATAAACTTTCAGGAATTTCAGAGTAACTCTGTCTACATCTGATCTGACCCTGTCTATAGCCTGTCTAAACCAGAGCCACATGCAGTTTGACACAACCCTGGGACATTCAAATCTAAATATTTTGTGTAGGATGCCAGCTCTGTTTATAATGGAATTCCTTTCAGCCATAATCAGTATGCTGTACCTTGCTGAACACAACCCTAATCTGACTAACTATGACTGGTCTGACACTGAACACAGCCCTAATCTGACTGTCTATGACTGGTTTGACTGAACCTTACACTGACTCTGTCTATGACTGGTCTGAGTGGTGGAACTGTGCCTCATTCTATATCTAGATGACTCATGCCATTGTGATGGATAATTGTATCATGTGAAGAGACAGCCTTGAAAATGTTCATCTTGTCTTTCGTGTCATAAATAATCCTTGGTTCCTGCCTGTGCTTGGTAAAGATATGAATGGGGGCGACATGCCCCTCTCCTTAGGACCATCTGGCAGAACGCACAGAATATGTTCTATAAGTTAAGATAGGAGACAGTGCCAGACACATGCCGGAACCAACCCTATGTAACTTGTCTGTGTAAGCAGTACATAAGAGATCTAACGGGACTGCCCCAAGAGAGCTCCTGACAGTCGTGTACTCCAGTTAGCTGTTAATAAACAATGATTCATTTAAGATTGACTTCAGATGTCCCTGTTGGTAATTTCTGTGATGTGTAGAATTTCCACAACAATTTGGCATCACAAACTGGATGATTGATTATGCCTGCGGAGCTTTCAAGTGGGGGTCTGCAAGGAAAACCAGTGGCACATTTTATGAAGAGTGAGGGAAATTCCTTTCTGACCCAAAAATGATGAGGACCCGCCCACACTAGACCCTTACTGTGAGCTGCCAATGAGGAGACACATCATCCGCAAACAATTGAGGGACATGGTGACTGAATTTCAGTAATCAAATTTAAATGAATCTGTATAAAAAATAAATAATAAAACCAATAAAATGGAACAATAAAAAGGTATCCATAGTCTCATGAGAAGGCTATTCACTAGTCTTATGTGAGAAGACTAGAGTGAAGGTGTAACGGTACCATGGAAAGCCCCACTGACAGCTGTCTGTAGGCATTTATAAGAGAAGTGTCTACGTGGTCTGCAACCACTAGTAATAGCACAATATGTTTTTTAGCACAGGGTGTTATTGTATATGTATAGGAAGTAGCGGCAAAAAGAACTGTTGAAAATACAAATAGTGGATAGGAAGTAATGACAAAGGACGTGTTAAGCTGATTGAAATTTGGATAATAGGCTGATTAATTGAAATTTGGATATAAGCTGATTGAAATTTGGACAACAAGATTGAAATTTGGATAGTGTGAGGGTTGAAATTTTGAAATTAACCTTATTGAAACTTAGATAATAGCATATTATTACTATTAAGAATTGAGTGAATGAGAGCTGTCAGGGGACGAGATCTGGTGTGTCTGTATGATCTATAACATTATCTATGGTTCTGTCCACCACTGCCTGTTGGATCTACAGGTAGGGGATAACATGTCTCAGGATCTAATTCGATTGTAACATTTTTCAGAGGATAACATGTCTGAATAGTAATGAGGATAACATGATAACATGTCTCATTCGAGGATAACATGATAACATGTCTCATTAGTAATGAGGATAACATGTCTCAGAGGGTAACATGTCTTATTACAGATAACGAGGACAACATGTCTCATCAGTGGCGTTTGATGGTATAAATGTCACACCCTGACCATAGTTTGCTTTGTATGTTCTATGTTTTGTTTGGTCAGGGTGTGATCTGAGTGGGCATTCTATGTTGGATGTCTTGTTTGTCTGTTTCTGTGTTTGGGCCTGATATGGTTCTCAATTAGAGGCAGGTGTTAGTCATTATCTCTGATTGGGAACCATATTTAGGTACCCTGTTTGGTGTTTTGGCTTTGTGGGTGGTTGTCTCTGTGTCAGTATTTGTACTACACGGGACTGTTTCGGGTTTTCACATTTCTTGTTTTTGTAGTTTATTCATGTATTGTTTCTTTATTAAAGAACCATGAATTATAACCACGCTGCATTTTGGTCCGCCTCTCCTTCAACGTTATTATGTATGTGGTGATATGAATGGAGAAAGTACTATTCCCGAATTTGCTGTTACTAGAGAACACTAGTGTAAAACTTTAAACCCCTGTATGAATAGAACACAAGTGTAAAGGAGGTATAATGGGTTAATAGAGATAAAGTAACATATGAAGAGCATAACGGGTTACTAGAGATTTGATGAAGTAACAATAAAAAATGTAAAAATTATATACAACTTCCACACCCACATGTAGACGTACGTAAATGGGTTGAAAAGTATTAAGAGAAATTAATAGTATAATGGGTTACATCCTGGGAGCTAGAATTCAGTATGCCCCTATACTTTCCATTGTAAGAGCATGGTCTCTCAAAAAATAAAATAATTCTGGTTGGTTTTTCTTTGGATTTTCTCCTACCATATCTATTGTGTTATATTCTCCTACATTACTTTAACAATTCCACAAACTTCAAAGTGTTTTCTTTCCAATGGTACCAATTATATGCATATTCTGGCTTCAGGGCCTGAGTAACAGGCAGTTTACTTTGGACACGTCATTCAGGTGGAAATTGAGAAAAAAGGGCCCTAGCCCTAAGAACTTTTAAGTGTCAGCGATTGTTGCCATTAATGCTAGTTAGTGGTAGTTTGACCATCAGAGGGCATCTTTGAGAAGCATTTGACTGTTTTTAATATTGGCTGTACTAGAGAATTTAAAACCTTTTTTGGTAAGAACATAGTATATAGGATTCATTTTAAGAAATGTAACTTAATTTGATAATTATTGTGTTTCAAAGAAAAATGGAAAATTATACATCTGACAGACAGCATTCATTAACATTAAACAAGGATTAGATGGAGGTAGATGTTATAGGAAGAGCCATGGTTATACTGTATACCTGAGGGTAAGATGGGATGTATCAGGGCAACTACAGTACATTCTATTCATCGAGAAGAAAATGAGGGGGTGACTGGCTTTCAAAAGTTGGCTCTGTACAATGTGACCACGAGTGAAGAGGAAAATGATCCTAACATATCCACACCCTAATTGTAGGCTAACCAATAACCAAAAGGAGATTCAGTGAGAAAAAAAATCTAGTTGAAGGTGATGAGTGATCGGCAAAGGCAACCTGGAATCAGCATCGCTCTAATCACAGTCAGAAAACAGTTGAAGAAACTTGAGTGGACTTATGGAAAGGCTCTGTAAGACATTTTAAATATGTAATTATTTTTTATATTTTTTTCCCAGAACATTAACCATGTGTGTTTTCTTGTTTTGTACTGTTCTGTAGTTTCGACCCAATGATTAGTCTGACAAACACCCATAGGTTTTAGGCCTGCAATAGGTTATAATAATCCATGCCTTCTGGGAATGTTTGAAAGTCCAAAGTTAATTTTGGCTGTCAGAAGTATTAAAATCAACCAATGTCAGCCTTTAAATGCTTTCTTATCCAAATGTTTAAAGTGTGTGTGGGCGACAGAGAGAATGCATTTGACTATTTTGAATACTAGGCCTTTCAGGAGGAACGGAAAATTGCATATCAATTCATAAACCATGTGCCATGGAAGTGGTACATCGAAAAGCTTTTCCCAACTATTTTGCAATCTATATGGCACAGCTGTCAATTTTTTGGTCCTTAAATGAAACTAGTAAATATTTTTATTTATCACAATGTTCTTTAACCAATTTTGTTCTTTAATGCAGGGCAAACTGTAACGGTTTTCCTCCTCTTCTGAGGAGGAGTAGGAACGATCGGACCGATAAGCAGAACACTACAATAGAAAGTCAACAAAAAGAACAACCGAAACAGTTCCGTCTGGTAACTAATACAAAGACAGACAACAACTACCCACAACCCATAGTGGGAAAACAGGCTGCCTAAGTATGGTTCTCAATCAGAGACAACGATTGACAGCTGCCTCTGATTGGGAACTATACCAGGCCAAAACCGTGTTTGTGTCGCCAACTCCATTCTCCGGTACCCCTCCTCGCACTGTTCTAGAGAATCCCAGGCGGGCTCCGGCACTCTCCCTGGGTCGAGCGACCACCTCTCTATCTCCTCCCAGATTGTCTCATACTCCAGATAGCGCTGCTCACCTGTCCAGGAGTCCCTTTCACCACACTGCTTGGTCCTTTGGTGGTAGGTAGTTCTGTAACGGTTTTCCTCCTCTTCTGAGGAGAAGTAGGAAGGATCGGACCAATATGCAGCATGGTAAGTGTTCATCATTTTATTAAACTGAACTGAACACTACAATACAAATAAACAAAAAGCACACCCGAAACAGTTCCGTCTGGTAACTAACTAGACAGAAAACAACTACCCACAACCCATAGTGGGAAAACAGGCTGCCTAAGTATGGTTCTCAATCAGAGACAACGATTGACAGCTGCCTCTGATTGGGAACCATAACAGGCCAAAACCAGATATACAAAACATAGAACAAAAACATAGAATGCCCACCCTAGTCACACCCTGGCCTGACCAAAATAGAGAATTAAAAGCCTCTCTATGGCAAGGGCCACTTTAATAATGCAATGTCTTAATAATAAGTAAGTGTTTCAATACTTATTTTTTCCCCATTTCACTTGATAAAGGCTCCAATTGATAAAGTAATTTCTACCCTCCGAATTCATATTCATCATATAAATAAGTCATTTCATTTTGTCTGGCTTGCCATTCCAAATAACATTGAATATGTTTTGCCCATATAACTAAAACAGGTCACTACTGTAGGTGTAGGCAAAACCATTAGCAAATAGGTGAACTGTAATATAATTTGTGTTCCACAATAATTCACTGTTGCCTCCTTTTTCAGGTATCGTGGCTTGAGATTTCTTTAAGGAAGAAATCATCAAGAGATTTGCTGGACCCAATGCCAGAAAGATGTTTCTAGGACAAGATTATTTCTTTCAAGGTAGGATTATAGCAATATTTTGTTATGTTTAGGCCTATTTACATGTATATTTCTAGTATTGTGCCTAATGTTGGCGGTTTGGCTAAATGTATTTCTTTCTTCTCCAAATGAAGACTGTGACCCAAAACACATTGCAACCCAGGTTTCATTGCAAATGAGGGCATAAACTGGGCCAAGAAGCCAGCAGAGTATGTAGACCTTTATGTAGTAAAAAAAGGGTTAAATAAAAATAAATACCTGCAAGACTTTCATAAGCACATTACTCAGCGCTAGTGAGACTCATGTTACCTATGGTAGACCTACAACAAAGCAACAAATACATTGATAATCTCAGCAAGGTTTTACCTGTGGTCATGGAGATGGGGGGGGGGGGGGGGGGAAGTGCAACTAAAAATTAGTTGAAATAAACATCTGCATTTTGAAAGTCTTTTTTCTCGTTATTTTATTAATGAAAGCGTAAGGATGTTGAAGAACAGATACTGTACAGTATACTTTAGTACTTAAGGTTCAAATACATTGCAAGTTGGGGTGATTTTCACACCCACAGTAGCCAGGCTATTAAACTACCATTTTGTACATAAATTGATGTATGAAGAGTCTATTGTTCTGCAAACGTTGTTTACATGATGGACAACACCTGCAACAGTACACTTGTGAAAAACAAGTGTTTGTAAAATAAAAAATATAAATGCCTCCAGCTGTACATCACTACTGTAAATAAAAACACAGCATCTAAAGTGGCAGAAATATATTATTGAATTCGATTTTAAAAAATGCACATAATGATTGTTTACATTCTTCATTGTAACCACAATGTCACAAATAATTAAACACACACAACATGAGCAGATTAACTTGGTCAAAACAGTCACAGCATTTTTCATTAGGGCAAATCTGGTCTGTGAGAATATCGAAGGGGCTTTAATATAATTATAATGCAGGGTTAATATTAATAATAATCGTTGGATAACAGATCGACTCTCGTAACTCAATATGAGGCGGCTTCTATCTTCGATATAATCATTAATTCAGAAGGTTAAACTCACAGATTTTAGGACTGCAGTAGGTTATAATAATATTAGTTGTATTATTTGTTCTCTCTTTTATGGTGGATTAAACTGAAATTGCAACTAAAGTTCTATGGCTTGATTAAAAAATAACGATATTTTGGAGATTATTTTGTTTCAAATAACCGAAAGTGAGCGGTTGTATTCTGAATAAAGGGAAATGGGCCATTCTTAAACAAGGGGTGAGAGATTCTTACTAATTTGTAAATAAAGCCAGTTTGTTATTTAGAATGTTTTATTTCTGTTTTTAGAGGAAGAGAAATCAAAAGCCACCGTGCCTATTTTTTGAAAATCGTCAGTCCACATGTCAAGTGAAATTCCCCCATTGTATTTACCCAAGTTCTCTCTTAACTCCAGGACCATCGACAGTTTTTTCTTGTTGTTTCCTGATGCAGGACTCTAGTGCCAGAGAAGAGAGACTCTCAGACTGAAAACACAACCACTAATTGCCACAGTTTAGACTACAAATAGATCAGTGTTCTAACTCCCCCTTGTGATAGTGTGATGCAATGACAGAATGCCACCATCTACCACTAACGGCCGTGGCTTAAGCTTGTGACTTTTAAAGGAAGAACCACTGTACATGTTAACCTTAAAATAATATACATTTAATAAGTGTTATTCAGAAAGTGTATATTCAACAGAAATTGGTAAAACATATGAATATTATTGTTAGGGAAACAATGCCTTCCAATACAAAGAAAGTTATCATGTTTGTTTTGTTTTGAACCTTGTTTGAGAGTGATCCGTGTGTATTAGCAGTAGTGATTGAGAATGTCTTCCTATTGGGAAGAAGGCAGTGGTAGTTGGAGGAAACAGATATGGAGAC
The DNA here is from genome assembly GCF_002021735.2 of Oncorhynchus kisutch. Taxonomy (NCBI): domain Eukaryota; kingdom Metazoa; phylum Chordata; class Actinopteri; order Salmoniformes; family Salmonidae; genus Oncorhynchus; species Oncorhynchus kisutch. Next base: position 27,772,332 of record NC_034196.2, on the reverse strand, counting down.
TAGAGTATGTAACAAAGTGAATGGAAATATTAGTGGCTTTCAGATGGCACTTTAATAATCCAATGTCTTAATAATAAGTAAATGTTTCAATACAAGGTCACATGACGAACAGAGGGATTGAACTTCAGGACTGACATTAAATTAGAGGCCACCATCTGTTGTTTAGTTTAGAGATAATCTTCCTGTGAAAAATAAGTAGAACTCACTGAACTCAAACAGGCTATAAGGGACACAGTATGAATAATTGAATAAGAGTCGTTTTGACAACTTCCAATTATTATTAGTCAACTCTATAGTTTGTGTAGGAACAGTGATTTAAGAAAGAAGGTAATGTCATCTAAAGCAAGAATATGTTTCCATTACGTGGAAACTGTGTCCAAAACTGAAGTAGATCCATGTACCGAATATTGAGCTGATAAGCCAGAACCCACTTTTTGGAGGTCCTAGCAGATTTGTTAATCAACAGGTTTCATATTTTGACTAGTTGATGTCACAGGACATAATAAAATAATAATAAAAATATCAAATATCAAAATGATAAGATTACAAGAGTGGGGCTAGTTCTTTATACCTATGGTTTTATCCAGATTTCTTACCCACAATGCAGTAAACTCAATTTAGATTTAGAAATTTTGGACTGATTAAGACGGGAAAACTAGGTACATGTTTATTTTCTTTCTTCCAGGACTCGGTGTCCACCACCAAGTTTTCTGATGAGTTTACCAATGATTCTGAATCTCTTCCTTTATAAGGCTTTCTGAGATGCACCTTAAATTCTCTAGGATAGGGGGCAGCATTTGGAATTTTGGATGAAAAGCATTCCCAAATTCAACCGCCTGCTACTCATCCCCTGAAGATAAGATATGCATATCAGTAGATTTGGATAGCAAACACTCTGAAGTTTCTAAAACTGTTTGAATCATGTCTGTGAGTATAACAGAACAAGTAGCCCTGTTCAAAACGAGGGTCACTTCATGTGTACTGTTTGATAGAGGCGAGTGACCAGAAAGCTAGCGTCAGTTTTTTTTCTTCCTGTATTGAACACAGATTATCCCGTCTTCAATTTTATCGATTATTTACTTTAAAAAATACCTAAAGTTGTATTACAAAAGTAGTTTGAAATGTTTTGGCAAAGTTTACAGGTAACTTTCGAGATATTTTGTAATCACGTTGCACAAACGCGCCAAATAAATTGACATTTTGGATATATATCGACGGAATTAATCGAACAAAAGGACCATTTGTCATGTTTATGGGACATATTGGAGTGCCAACAGAAGAAGCTCATCAAAGGTAAGGCATGATTTATATTATTATTTCTGCGTTTTGTGTCACTCCTGCAGGGTTGAAATATGTTTTCTCTCTTTTGTTTACGGAGGTGCTATCCTTAGATAATAGCATCGTTTGCTTTCGCCGAAAAGCCTTTTTCAAATTGGACATGTTGGCTGGATTCACTACACGTGTAGCTTTAATTTGGTATCTTACATGTGTAATTTATTAAAAGTTTCAAATCAAATCAAATCACATGTATTTATATAGCCCTTCGTACATCAGCTGATATCTCAAAGTGCTGTACATAAACCCAGCCTAAAACCCCAAACAGCAAGCAATGCATGTGTTGAAGCACGTTGGCTAGGAAAAACTCCCTAGAAAGGCCAAAACCTAGGAAGAAACCTAGAGAGGAACCAGACTATGAGGGGTGGCCAGTCCTCTTCTGGCTGTGCCAGGTGGAGATTATAACAGAACATGGCCAAGATGTTCAAATGTTCATAAATGACCAGCATGGTCAAATAATAGGTCTGGAACAGGTAGCACGTCCGGTGAACAGGTTAGGATTACATAGCCGGAGGCAGAACAGTTGAAACTGGAGCAGGAGCACGGCCAGGTGGACTGGGGACAGCAAGGAGTCATCATGCCAGATAGTCCTGAGGCATGGTCCTAGGGCTCAGGTCCTCCGAGAGAGAGAATTAGAGAGAGCATACTTAAATTCACACAGGACACCAGATAAGAGAGGAGAAGTACTCCAGATATAACAAACTGACCCTAGCCCCCCGACACATGAACTACTACAGCATAAATACTGGAGGCTGAGACAGGAGGGGTCAGGAGACACTGTGGCCCCATCCGATGATACCCCCGGACAGGGCCAAACAGGAAGGATATAACCCCACCAACTTTGCCAAAGCACAGCCCCCACACCACTAGAGGGATAACTACAACCACCAAGTTACCATCCTGAGACAAGGCCGAGTATAGTCCACAAAGATCTCCGCCACGGCACAACCAAAGGGGGGGCGCCAACCCAGACAGGAAGATCACATCAGTGACTCAACCCACTCAAGTGACGCATGGGACAGCATGAAAGAGCACCAGTAAGCCAGTGACTCAGCACCTGTAATAGGGTTAGAGGCAGAGAATCCCAGTGGAAAGAGGGGAACCGGCCAGGCAGAGACAGCAAGGGTGGTTCGTTGCTCCAGAGCCTTTCCGTTCACCTTCACACTCCTGGGCCAGACTACACTCAATCATATGACCCACTGAAGAGATGAGTCTTCAGTAAAGACTTAAAGGTTGAGACCGTATCTGCGTGTCTCACATAGGTGGCAGACCATTCCATAAAAATGGAGCTCTATAGGAGAAAGCCCTGCCTCCAGCTGTTTGCTTAGAAATTCTAGGGAAAATCAGGAGGCCTGCGTCTTGTGACCGTAGCGTACGTGTAGGATTGTACGGCAGGAACAAATCAGAGAGATAGGTAGGAGCAAGCCCATGTAATGCTTTGTAGGTTAGCAGTAACACCTTGAAATCGGCCCTTGCCTTAATAGGAAGCCAGTGTAGGGAGGCTAGCACTGGAGTAATATGATCTAATTTTTTGGTTCTAGTCAGGATTCTAGCAGCCGTATTTAGCACTAACTGAAGTTTATTTAGTCCTTTATCCGGGTAGCCGGAAAGTAGTATGTTGCAGTAGTCTAACCTAGAAGTAACAAAAGCATGGATTAATAATTCTGCATCATTTTTGGACAGAAAGTTTCTGATTTTTGCAATGTTACGTAGATGGAAAAAAAGCTGTCCTTGAAACAGTCTTGATATATTTGTCAAAAGAGAGATCAGGGTCCAGAGTAACACCGAGGTCCTTCAAAGTTTTATTTGAGACGACTGTACAACCAAGCAGCTATCCACATCCTCATGTCTGAAACACAGGCCTCTAGCGAGGGCAATTTTGGGGCTTCACCATGATTCATTGAAATGTACAGCTGTGTGTCCTCCGCATAGCAGTGAAAGTTAACATTATGTTTTCGAATGACATCCCCAAGAAGTAAAATATAGAGTGAAAACAATAGTGGTCCTAAAACGGAACCTTGAAGACCACCAAAATTTACAGTTGATTTGTCAGAGGACAAACTATTCACAGAGACAAACTGATATCTTTCTGACAGATAAGATCTACACCAGGCCAGAACTTGTCCGTGTAGACCAATTTGGGTTTCCAATCTCTCCAAAAGAATGTGGTGATCGATGGTATCAAAAGGACCACTTAAGGTATAGGAGCACGAGAACAGATGCAGAGCCTCGGTCTGATGCCATTAAAAGGTCATTTACCACCTTCACAAGTGTAGTCTCAGTGCTATGATGTGGTCTAATACCAGACTGAAGCATTTCGTATACATTGTTTGTCTTCAGGAAGGCAGTGAGTTGCTGCGCAACAGCCTTTTCTAAAATGTTTGAGAGTAATGGAAGATTTGATATAGGCCGATAGTTTTAAAAATATTTTCTGGGTCAAGGTTTGGCTTTTTCAAGAGAGGCTTTATTACTGCCACTTTTAGTGAGTTTGGTCCACATCCGGTGGATAGAGAGACGTTTATTATGTTCAACAAAGGAGGGCCAAGCACAAGAAGCAGCTCTTTCAGTAGTTATAGTTGGAATAGGGTCCAGTATGCAGCTTGAAGGTTTAGAGGCCATGATTATTTTCATAATTGTGTCATGAGATATAGTACAAACAATTGAGTGTCTCTCTTGATCCTAGGTCCTGGAGTTGTGCAGACTCAGGACAACTGAGCTTTGAAGGAATACGCAGATTTAAAGAGGAGTCCGTAATTTGCTTTCTAATAATCATGATATTTTCCTCAAAGAAGTTCATGAATTTATTACTGCTGAAGTGAAAGCCATCCTCACTTGGGGAATGCTGCGACAGTATCAAAAATACATTTTGGATTGGTCTTATTTTCCTCAATTAAGTTGGAAAAATAGGATGATCGAGCAGCAGTAAGGGCTCTTCGATACTGCACGGTACTGTCTTTTCGAGCTAGTCGGAAGACTTCCAGTTTGGTGTGGCACCATTTCCGTTCCAATTTTCTGGAAGCTTTCTTCAGAGCTTGGGTATTTTCTGTATACCAGGGAGCTAGTTTCTTATGACAAATGTTTTTAGTTTTTAGGGGTGCAACTGCATCTAGGGTATTGCGCAAGGTTAAATCGAGTTCCTCAGTTAGGTGGTTAACTGATTTTTGTCCTCTGACATCCTTGGGTAGGCAGAGGGAGTCTTGAAGGGTATCAAGGAATCTTTGTGTTGTCGGTGAATTTATAGCACGACTTTTGATGCTCCTTGGTTGGGGTCTGAGCAGATTATTTGTTGCAATTGCAAACGTAATAAAAGGGTGGTCCGATAGTCCAGGATTATGAGGAAAAAAGATCCACAACATTTATTCCATGGGACAAAACTAGGTCCAGAGTATGACTGTGACAGTGAGTAGGTCCAGAGACATGTTGGACAAAACCCACTGAGTCGATGATGGCTCCGAAAGCCTTTTGGAGTGGGTCTGTGGACTTTTCCATGTGAATAATAAAGTCACCAAAAATTAGAATATTATCTGCTATGACTACAAGGTCCGATAGGAATTCAGGGAACTCAATGAGGAACGCTGTATATGGCCCAGGAGGCCTGTAAACAGTAGCTATAAAAAAGTGATTGAGTAGGCTGCATAGATTTCATGACTAGAAGCTCAAAAGACGAAAATGTCATTTTTTTGTAAATTGAAATTTGCTATCGTAAATGTTAGCAACACCTCCGCCTTTGCAGGATGCACGGGGGATATGGTCACTAGTGTAACCAGGAGGTGAAGCCTCATTTAACACAGTCAATTCATCAGGCTTAAGCCATGTTTCAGTCAGGCAAATCACATCAAGATTATGATCAGTGATTAGTTCATTGACTATAATTCCCTTTGAAGTAAGGGATCTAACATTAAGTAGCCCTATTTTGAGATGTGAGGTATCACGATCTCTTTCAATAATGACAGGAATGGAGGAGGTCTTTATCCTAGTGAGATTGCTAAGGCGAATACCGCCATGTTTAGTTTTGCCCAACCCAGGTCGAGGCACAGACACGGTCTCAATGGGGATAGCTGAGCTGACTACACTGACTGTGCTAGTGGCAGACTCCACTAAGCTGGCAGGCTGGCTAACAGCCTGCTGCCTGGCCTGCACCCTAAGTTTGATTTTTATAGTAATTTATTTGAATTTGGCGCTCTGCATTTTCTCTGGCTTCTGGCCAAGTGGAACGCTAGCGTCCCACATATCCCAGAGAGGTTAAAGGGCATACAAATGTAATTTTCTGAAGAATCTATTGCCTGAGTTTTTGTTGCAGACCTGTAAATTCTCTTTATAAGATTTGTACTGACAAAAAAAAACATAGTAAACCTGGTACACAAAATGTTTGAAATGTTTGAAATATCTTTAAATAATGAGTCTGGGGTACAAGGAAAGAAAAGGGAATGTAAAATGGGGTTGATTGACCTCTGACCTCTGTTCTGAGTTTCTGGTGAGGCCTGATCACCCTCATCAGATAGGCTAGAGACATTGGGTGAGATTTAAATGTAATACCTAAACACTGATAATTAGGAAGAAGTATAGAATTTATCAACAGTCCTATGTGTGATTCGGACCACGAGAAGGAGAGAGAAAGAGAGCTGCCCCTGAATGAGGGAAACCTAAATTGATTTTGTTCACATGCCTGCCTGTAAAAGGAAAAAATATATTTTGGTAATGGTTGACAGGTACTCCAAATGGATTGATGTTTTCCACACCTTGAGTAATGTATGAAGAAGTGCATCAAGTGATACATGAAGAAGTATATTGATGTTGTTTGTTTTGTTTTTGTCTTGCTTCAAAACAAGTCTCACCAGATTGGATCTGCTGGATGGTTGGGATTTCTCACTAAGGATTAGCTATCAATTCCCTGACCCTGTAACTCTGGAGTGAGTTAATTTGAAGGGAGAAAAATGGTTTCAGGTGTGTGTTGTTATTCTCTTTGACATTTGTATTAAGAGTATTGGAAGTAGTAATAGCGTGTCATACTGTAAATAATTTTTCTGGATTTCCTGAATCAGAAATGCCATAAACTAAACTGTTGTTCTGGTCTGTCCTCTCTCTCTCTCTCAAGGTTATGGCAAAGGTGACCACAGATGGTTCCTAGATGCATGAAAGGGATAATTCGGCAGAGAACAGTGTGAGCCTCACCCCCTCTAACTGGTTGAAGTATTGGAGACAATGGCGTTCACTATGGTCCTTCACCACTTCTACCGTGAGACCTGAGTCCGAACCAGCAACCTTTACATAGCATCTGCTGGTGTACTGGTAGGACAATTGACAAGACATTAACGACTGGAAAGGATGGTGGTGGCTCAGGTGAGCAATTCATCTGCTTGGGAAAATCTGATTACTGAAATCGGGACATTACCAAGTGTCTAATGTTTAATGCGTTGATGTTGTTTACTTGCTACTTTGATTGTAGATTTGAGCTTTATTATGATGATTATGAATGAAATTCTATTACTCCCGTTAATAGAAGTATAACCTTTATTATGATTTATTATAATGTATATTCATAGAACCTCCTTTTGATAGAAGCTCAAATCTAAATCCTTACATTAAAATGTAATGATAATTATCACAGATTGACTGATAAGAGGAGGGAATGTGATGGAAAATGGTATCATGTGAAGAGACAGCCTTGAAACTCTTGTCTTTCGTGTCATAAATATTCCGTGGTTCCTGCCTGTGCTTGGTAAAGATAAGAGCAGGGGTGACATGATCCCCTCCTTAGGACCATCTGGCAGAACACCCAGAATATGTTCTATAAATTAAGATAGGAAACAGTGCCGGACACATACCAGAACCTCTGGTCTGATGAAACAAAAATAGAACTGTTTGGTAATAATGACCGTCGTTATGTTTGGAAGAAAAAGGGGAGGCTTGCAAGCCGAAGAACCCCCTCCCAACCGTGAAGCACGTGGGTTGCAGCATCATGTTGTGGGGGTGCTTTGCTGCAGGAGGGACTGGGGCACTTCACAAAATAGATTGCATCATGAGGGAGGAAAACATCTCAAGACATTAGTCAGGAAGTTAAAGCTTGGTCGCAAATAGGTCTTCCAAATGGACAATGACCCCAAGCAAACTTCCAAAGTTGTGGCAAAATGGCTTAAGGACAACAAAGTCAAGGTATTGGAGTGGCCATCACAAAGCCCTGACCTCAATCCCATTGAACATTTGTGGGCAGAACTGAAAAAGCGTGTGCGAGCTCTGTCAGGAGCAATGGGCCAAAATTCAGCAATTAGCAATTAGTATTAGTACTTCGGTCTCCGCTGTTTTCTCAGCGGCAGCTGTAAGCGGTGGTCTTGTCAGTCGCGGTCTCGTCAGCAAAACTAAGACCATCGCCTAAACAAAGACGGTTCTGCTGAATTGCTCTGCAGTTATTCCAGGAAGGAAAGAGAGGAAGGCTCCACAACCCACCACTCTTTCATTTCTTACCTAGTTCTTTTCAGATTTCATTTTGCTCTTTTGTAGCTTTGACTGTGTGCAGGTTTTCCATACCTATTCGCTCCTCTCCCTTAAGGCTTTACAGATGCTCCCCACCCCTTGGCTGCAACCCATCCGGCGAGCAGAAACCATGTAAAACTCCTGGTCTCTGGCAGCTTTTGGAACTGCAGAACAGCCTATGCTGCCATTCAGTCCCTTGACTTTTTGGCCCCTAACAAAGACATGGATCACCCCAGAGAACACTTATACTCCAGCTACTTTCTCTTCAACTGACTGCATTTTTTTCTCTTATAGTCCAAGAGCATCTTGTCATTGCGGTGGTGGCACAGGGCTACTCTTTTCTCCCTCTCTCACCTCTCCATTTCCTCCTTTGAATTCCATGCTGTTACTGTCACTTGTGCACTCAAGTTAACATTGTTGTCATCAATCACCCACCAGGGCCCCTTAAAGAGTTCCTCAATAATTTTGACACATTGTTAAGCTCATTTCCTGACGATGCCTCACCGCTCTTCGTACTTGGCAACTTCAACCTCCCAACGTCTGCCTTCGATTAATTTCTCTCACTCTTTCCCCTCCATGACACTTTTGACCTCACCCTTTCCCAGTCCCCTCCCACTCACAAGGCAGGCAATATGCTTGATGTCATCTTGATCAGAGGCCGTTTGCCTACTAATCTCACTGCCACCCCCCTCCAGGTCTCTGATCCCTACTTTGTTCCCTATTCTGTCTCCCTTTACTCTAACCATAGCCACTCAGCCCCTACCCAGATAGTCATGTGCTGTCGAAAATCTTTGTCTCTCTCCCACTACACTCGCCTCTTCTATCCTAACATCACTCCCTTCAGTTCAATCCTTCTCCCTTCTCCCTTCTTTCTCCTGATTCTGCACCTTCAACCCGCATTCTATGACTCGGACTGTCCCCTTTCCTCCGGCCTGGCCCTCCCTTCCTGCTCTGTGGCCGAGTGACTCATTGCGAACTTACAGAACAGGGCTGCGGGCAGCTGAGCGTAAATGGAGGACAACTAAACTTATCATCCTTTCACTCCCTCCTCTCTACCCTCTTTCCTCTGTATCCAATGCTAAAGCCACTTTCTATAACTCTAAATTTCAAGCTTCTGCCTCTAATCCCAGGAAACACCTTTTCCTCCCTTCTTAATCCTCTACCACTTCCCTCCCTCTCTGCGGACAACTTTGTCAACCACTTTGAAAAGAAGCTTGACAACATCCGCTCCTCATTCAATCGGCCTATTAAGTTCACTGGTCCCATTCACACAACACTAACCTACGCCTTGACCTCTTTCTGCCCTCTCCAGATTAAATATTTTGACTAGTGATTTCCAGCTGCCCAACAACCTGCTGTTATGGGATTTTTATCAATAATGACTCAGAGATATACTGCACTATAACTGGCAAGAATTCTACCCTGTCTTTCTTGTAGTATTCAATTATGTTTGTCCATTATGAAGTGGTTATATGGCATGTACCTAGGAAGAAAGGAATGTATGTGGAGATAAGAGAGGACAGGGAGGGCACCTCCAGAGTTATGGTGTCTCGGGGAGCTTGGAACGGTCAGTTGAGGGGTTATAAACTGTGGTTAGACTCATGAGAAAATCCATGTTGGTGTGTATGTGTGTGCATAGTTGAGGATGATATAAGAAGAATGGATTTGTGAAAACTTTGGAGCTCTTGCAAATAAATTGGAACCTGATCAATTGTGAGCTGGGAATTCTGTCTGTTTTATTTAAGACCAGAACTTTACAACCTCTGGGTATCAGACAGATCAATATAATTGGAATTTATGAACACTGATTAAATAATTACTTGACACCTGCCTGGACCCCATTCCCTCCTCCCTTCTTCAGACCATCTCTGGAGACCTTCTCCCAATCTTCACTTCCCTCATCAACTCATCCCTGACCACCGGCCATGTCCCCTCTGACTTCAAAATTGCCTGAGATGCTCCTCTCAAAAGAACACCTGACTCCTCTAACAGACCGGTATCCCTTTGTTTTTTGCTTTACAAAACACTGGAGCGTGCTGTTTCTAACCAACTCTTTCGCTATCTCTCTCAGAACGATCTTCTTGACCCTAACCAGTCAGCCTTCAAGACATTTCACTCAACCGAGACTGCTCTTATCTGTGTCACGGAGGCTCTCCGCCCTGCCAAAGCTGAGTCTCTCTTCTTTGTTTTCATCCTCCTAGATCTATCCGCTGCTTTCGACACGTGAAACATCAGATCCTTCTCTCCACCCTCTCAGGGATGGGCGTTTCAGGCTCTGCACACTCTTGGATTGCATCCTACATGGCAGGCCGCTCCTACCAGGTGATGTGGAGAGGATCTGTGTCTGCACCACGCACTCTCACTACTGGTGTCCCCCAAGGCTTGGTTCTAGGCTCTCTTGTCTTCTTTCTATACACAAGTCACTTGGCTCTGTCATATCCTATCTCTTATCTATGCTGATAAAAATAAACTACTCCTTCCCCCCTTCGGACACCCAGGTGGAGACACGCCTCTGTGCGTGCCTGGCAGATATCTCAGCTTGGATGTCGGCCCACCATCTCAAGCTCAACCTCAACAAAATGGAGCTGCTCTGACTCCCAGGAAAGGGTTGCCCGCTCCAATACCTCTCCATCACAGTTGACAACTCCACGGTGTCCGCCTTCTAGAGTGCAAAGAACCTTGGTGTGACCCTGCATAACAGCCTGTCATTCTCACCAAACATCAAAGCAGTGACTCGCTCCTGCAGGTTTATTCTCTACAACATCCATAGAGTACAACCCTACCTCACACAGGAAGCGGTGCAGGTCCTAACCCAGGCACTTGTCTTCTCCTGTCTGGACTACTGCCACTTGCTGTTGGCTGGGTTCCCAGCTTGTACCATCAAAGCCTGCAATTTATCCAGAATGCTGCAGCCGCCTGGTGTTCAACTCTCCCAAGTTGTCCCATGTCACCCCGCTCCTCCACACACTCCACTGGCTTCCAGTCGAAGCTTGCATCCATTACATGACCATGGTACTTGCCTATGGCACAGCAAGAGGAAATGCCCCTCCCCACTTTCAGGCTATGCTCAAACACTGCACCCCAACCTGATCATTCTGTTTCTCCACTACGGAAGTGTACGGGAGGGCAGCTCCTGCTCAGCCCAGTCCAAGTTCTTCTCTGTCCTGGCAACCCAATGGTTGAATCAGCTTCCCCCTGAAGCTGGGACACCAGAGTCCCTGCCCATCTTCAGAAAACATCTGAAACCCTACCTCTTCAGAGACTGTCTTAAATAATCCCACAGGACCACCTCCTCACCCCGACCACCCCCTAAGAAAAATTACACATTTTATGAACTATGAACACTCGCGCTTGACTTTCTTTCCAGCTTACTAGCTCTGACTTTGCTGATATCTAATTTACTGAGGAAAATGTACTTACTATGACTGTGATACACCATATGTATGTGGACACCCCTTCAAATGAGTGGATTCGACTATTTCAGTCACACCCATTGCTGACAGGTGTTTAAAATCGAGCACAGAGTTATTCAATCTCCATATACAGCCATTGGCAGTAGAATGGTCTTATTGAAGAGCTCAGTGACTTTCAATGTGGCAATGTCATAGGATGCCACCTTTCTAACTTCTAATTTCGTCAAAATTCTGCCATGCTAGAGCTGCCACAGTCAACTGTAAGTGCTGTTATTGTGTGTAAGTGCTGTTATTGTTAAATACAAAATGTCTAAGAGCAACAACGGCTCAGCCGTAAAGTGGTAGAACGCGCAAGCTCACAGAACGGGACTGCCGAGTGCTGAAGCATGTACTGCGTAACAGATTGTCTGTTCTCGGTTATAGCACTCACTACCGAGTTCCAAACTGCCTCAGGAAGAAGCGTCAGCACAAGAACTGTTCGCCGGGAGCTTCATGAAATGGGTTTCCATGGCTTAGCAGCCGCACACAAGCCTAAGATCACCATGTGCAATGCCAAGTGTTGGCTGGAGAGGTGTAAAGCTCACCGCCATTGGTCTCTGGAGCAGTGGAAATGCTTTATTTGGAGTGATGAATCACGCTTCAAATCAAATCAAAATCAAATCAAATTGATTTGTCACATACACATGGTTAGCAGATGTTAATGCGAGTGTAGCGAAATGCTTGTGCTTCTAGTTCCGACAATGCAGTAATAACGAACAAGTGATCTAACTAACAATTCCCCAAAAAACTACTGTCTTATACACAGTGTAAGGGGATAAAGAATATGTACATAAAGATATATGAATGAGTGATGGTACAGAGCAGCATAGGCAAGATCACCATCTGGCAGTCCGACAGCGAATCTAGGTTTGGCGGATGCCAGGACAATGCTACCTGCCCCAATACATAGTGCCAACGGTCATGTTTGGTGGAGGAGTAATAATGATCTGGGGCTAGGCAACTTAATTCCAGTGAATTAATGCTACAGCATGCAATGACATTCTAGACGATTCTGTGCTTCCAACTTGGGAAGGTCCTTTGCTGTTTCAGCGTGACAATGCCCCCATGCACAAAGTGAGGTCCATACAGAAATGGTTTCTTGAGATTGGTGTGGAAGAACTTGACTGGCCTTTACAGAGCCCTGATCTCAACCCCATCAAACACCTTTGGGATGAATTGGAACACCGATTCTAAGCCAGACCTAAACGCCCAACATCAGTGCCCGACCTCACTAATGCTCTTGTGGCTGAATGGAAGCCGATAACAGCGTCTGCTAAATTACTAAAATATGTAAATGTACAAATGTAAACCAACGGCAACAGTGGGAGGAAAACACAGGCCATTACTCTCCTCTGAACTGAAACACAAAACCTGAAATACATTTACTGTATTGACTTACTGAAGTAACATTTTTAGCTCTTCTTTCTTATTGCAATGGTTTGCCTCAGACTGACTTAGAGCTCCAACAGACTTTCACCCTCATAGATAAGACAACAGTTCATCATCTCACCTCCATTCACACACGCCAGGTCATTACAACTACTTGTTATTAAAGACGTGAAGGGATATGAGAAGGAGTGAGCGGAATACATCTGTTTTCCCCTGACTGTGAAAGGAAGAGTGTTGTTAGCCAGTGTGTCTTACAGCAGTGATTAGTTATGGACTGCTGTTATGTCCTCTTTGCCAGAACCATCCGGCTCCCCAGTACGGAGCCAATTCAGCAGCCAGTTTCACTTTCAGCCTATTCTCCATCAGGAAACTGGCGTCCGTGAGATGCCCACTCACACAAACACTGACACACAGCAGCAAGGCTTTCTGCTGAACCCTTACAAACACAGATACACACACACACATACACACACTCCTGGCGTGTTGAGCCTCATATGGCAGAGGAACAACAGGAGGATTAAAACTACTATTCACCTCAAACACACTGACAGGCAGCCAGAGCGAAATAATAGTGTTTGAGGTGGGGTGTGTAGGGTGAGGACATGTGAGGTGAGGAGTGTGTGTGTGTGTGTGTGTGTGTGTGTGTGTGTGTGTGTGTGTGTGTGTGTGTGTGTGTGTGTGTGTGTGTGTGTGTGTGTGTGTGTGTGTGTGTGTGTGTGTGTGTGCGCGCTAGGGGGAAAGGGCAGGGAGATGAAAGGAGAGTGCTGCTTTCAATTTATTTTCCTGCAGTGATCACGACATGAGACAAACACACACACACAAACACACACTCTCTCTCTCTCTTCTGTGCAGACTGCTCTCTCACCCTCTGCATGTAAAGTCTCTCTGCAGGTGAGCGATTAAGGCACTGACTGCAACCTGCATCAGTGAGAGACACACACACCACACACACACACACATACACAAACATCAGCTGTATGTCCACCTGTTAGTGTGTGATTTGTGTTTTGAGCAGTAGCTGGAATCCCTCACCAGTGCTGGAACCAAGCCATTCCTAAACAATGGAACCTGTCCTTTCAACCAATAATAACCAGACAGGCCTGGGAGAAAGAGTGGAAGGACTGAGAGAGAGACCATATGACCATATTAGAGACACACATTTCCCCAAGATTACACAGATACGCAAAGAATTTGAAAACAAACCCAATTTTGATAAACTTCCATATCTATTGGGTGGAATACCACAGTGCGCCATCACAGCAGCAAGATTTGTGACCTGTTGCCACATTATGAGTAAATATATTATGAGTTAGACTGCTGGATATGATCTGTCATCAGTCAGTCAGTCAGGTAATTGAGTTAGACTGCTGGATATGATCTGTCATCAGTCAGTCAGTCAGTCAGGTAAATGAGTTAGACTGCTGGATATGATCTGTCATCAGTCAGTCAGTCAGTCAGTCAGGTAAATGAGTTAGATTGCTGGATATGATCTGTCATCAGTCAGTCAGTCAGGTAAATGAGTTAGACTGCTGGATATGATCTGTCATCTGTCAGTCAGTCAGTTAATTGAGTTAGACTGCTGGATATGATCTGTCATCTGTCAGTCAGTCAGTTAGTCAGGTAATTGAGTTAGACTGCTGGATATGATCAGTCATCAGTCAGTCAGTCAGTTAGTCAGTCAGTCAGGTAATTGAGTTAGACTGCTGGATATGATCTGTCATCAGTCAGTCATTCAGTTAGTCACGTAATTGAGTTAGACTGCTGGATATGATCTGTCATCAGTCAGTCAGTCAGTCAGGTAAATGAGTTAGACTGCTGGATATGATCTGTCATCAGTCAGCCAGTCAGTTAGTCACGTAATTGAGTTAGACTGCTGGATATGATCTGTCATCAGTCGGTCAGTCAGTTAGTCACGTAATTGAGTTAGACTGCTGGATATGATCTGTCATCAGTCGGTCAGTCAGTTAGTCACGTAATTGAGTTAGACTGCTGGATATGATCTGTCATCAGTCAGTCAGTTAGTCAGGCAATTGAGTTAGACTGCTGGATATGATCTGTCATCAGTCAGTCAGTCAGTTAGTCAGGTAATTGAGTTAGACTGCTGGATATGATCTGTCATCAGTCAGTCATTCAGTTAGTCACGTAATTGAGTTAGACTGCTGGATATGATCTGTCATCAGTCAGTCAGTCAGTCAGTCAGGTAAATGAGTTAGACTGCTGGATATGATCTGTCATCAGTCAGTCAGTCAGTTAGTCACGTAATTGAGTTAGACTGCTGGATATGATCTGTCATCAGTCAGTCAGTAAGTCAGTTAGTCAGGTAATTGAGTTAGACTGCTGGATATGATCTGCCATCAGATGGTCAGTCAGTTAGTCAGGCAATTGAGTTAGACTGCTGGATATGATCTGTCATCAGTCAGTCAGTCAGTTAGTCAGGTAATTGAGTTAGACTGCTGGATATGATCTGTCATCTGTCAGTCAGTCAGTTAGTCAGGTAATTGAGTTAGACTGCTGGATATGATCAGTCATCAGTCAGTCAGTCAGTTAGTCAGTCAGTCAGGTAATTGAGTTAGACTGCTGGATATGATCTGTCATCAGTCAGTCATTCAGTTAGTCACGTAATTGAGTTAGACTGCTGGATATGATCTGTCATCAGTCAGTCAGTCAGTCAGGTAAATGAGTTAGACTGCTGGATATGATCTGTCATCAGTCAGTCAGTCAGTCAGTCAGTTAGTCAGGTAATTGAGTTAGTGTTTCAGAGTTGTGAGGTAGACTGCAGTATGTGATCTAACTCCCACAGAGAAAGGCCTGGCTTGTTCTGACCATCATGCCTTAGGGAGTCAGTCCTCTGAACATCGGTATCTACTGACAATGGCCCAAAGCCTTTTCAGACCATCTGTATTCCTCCACCAGTACACTTGGTACTTTCTCTTTCCTGAAAACTTCCCCAATAAATACAAATCAATGAAAAATACTATTCATGGAGACTCATCTATTAGCAGCACTCTACAGCGATGCCTGAACATACTACAATAACTATATCTGCCAGTTAGAGCTTCTGCTGATAGAACTGTTGTGTAGAACACTTCAAATGTGTTATAAGGTATGTATGATGGTAAAGCACAAAACTTGTCTTCATGCCCAAATAAGAGTGTCGGTATGAAAAAGGTGGCATATATTTGAGGAGGCATTTTTTCCACGTTGACTGCATACAGCTGTTACCTAGCAACAGCTGTTAATGGATGTAGAATGTGCATACTGGTTATTCTCAAATATTGTTTTATTGCTTTCGTGATATTTTATTCTAATTATTAATCATTGCTCTTTATTCAGACATTTCTGAAACCACACACATACAGAACTGGACATCTTCGTGCCGAAGATTGAGGACAGCTAGCATGCTAGCAACATACTGTTTGGAGAGGTAGTATGGAGGATGATGATTAGGGAGTGGGGAGGTGGGTGAGATATTGTCAATATAATTGCATAATAGAAATGGAATTTGATTTGTATGTGATTTGTATGTCCAATTACAAAAACTCTTATTTTTTAAATATAAACTATATAAATATAAATATATTTTTCAAAAAAAGAAACGTCCCTTTTTCAGGACCCTGTCGTTCAATGATAATGTGTAAAAATCCCAAATAACTTTGCAGATCTTCATTGTAAAGGGTTTAAACACTGTTTCCCATGCTTGTTCAATGAACCATACACAATTAATGAACATGCACCTGTGGAATGGTCGTTAAGACACTAACAGCTCACGGACTGTAGGAAATTAAAATCACAGTTATGAAAACTTAGAACACTAAAGAGGCCTTTCTACTGACTCTGAAAAACACAAAAAGAAAGATGCCCAGGGCCACCGCTCATCTGCGTGAACGTGCCTTAGGCATGCTGCAAGGAGGTGTGAGGACTGCAGATGTGGCCAGGGCAATACATTGCAATGTCAGTACTGTGAGATGCCTAAGACAGCGCTACAGGGATACAGGACGGACAGCTGATCGTCCGCGCAGTGGCAGACCACGTGTAACATCACCTTCACCAGACATCACCATCCTGAGATGACCCTCCAACATGACAATGCCACCAGCCATACTGCCTGTTCTGTGCGTGATTTCCTGCAAGACAGGAATGTCAGTGTTCTGCCATGGCCAGCGAAGAGCCCGGATCTCAATCCCATTGAGCACATCGGGGACAAGTTGGATCGAAAGGTGAGGGCTATGGCCATTCCCCCCCAGAAATGTCCAGGAACTTGCAGGTGCCTTGGTGGAAGAGTGGGGTAACATCTCACAGCAAGAACTGGCAAATCTGGTGCAGTCCATGAGGAGGAGATGCACTGCAGTACTTAATTCAGTTGGTGGCCACACCAGAGACTGACTGTTACTTTTGATTTTGTCCCTTTGTTCAGGGACACATTATTACATTTCTGTTAGTTACATTTCTGTGGAACTTGTTCAGTTTATGTCTCAGATGTTGAATCTTGTTATGTTCATACAAATATTTACAGATGCTAAGTTTGCCTGAAAATAAACACAGTTTACAGTGAGAGGATGTTTCTTTTCTTGCTGATTTAATATATATATTTACCCCTTTTTCTCCCCAATTTTGTGGTATCCAATTGGTAGTTATAGTCTTGTCCCATCACTGCAACTCCCGTACGGACTCGGGAGAGATGAAGGTCTAGAGCCGTGCGTCCTCCAAAACACAACCCAGCCAAGTCGCACTGCTTCTTGACACAACATCCGCTTAACCCAGAAGTCAGCCGCACCAATGTGTTTGAGGAAACACTGTACACCTGGCGACCATTTCAGCGTGCATTGCACCCGGCACGCCACAGGATTCGCTAGTGCACGATGGGATAAGAACATTCCTGCCGGCCAAACCATCCCCTAACCCGGACAACGCTGGGCCAATTGTGCTCCGCCCCATGGGTCTCCCGGTCGCAAACCAGGATCTCTAGTGGCACAGCTAGCACTGTGATGCAGTGCCTTATACCACCGCGCCACTCGGGAGGCCACTGAAAAACCCTTCCTTTTTAATCAAATCACTTGCTAGCTGGTGGTGAAGTATGTGGCCATTGAGGACAGCAGTGTCGATCAGATTGAAAAATATATATATTTTTTAAATTCTGCATTTGTGAGTTCTCATTTTGAAAGACATTGCTAATGCTACAGCTTAGTCCACCTGCGAAATACATAAACATCAACACTGAATGGCTCCAGGTTAGTGTCAGGGGTGACGTGATTGGCTGCTGGTGTGGTGATACTGATGATTTGTCCCCACAGATGGTTTGTTTACATAGCAGGTTAGGATAATTAATGTGGTCGGTTAGGAGAACTAACACAGCAGGTTGGGTGAATGAATGTAGCAGGTTAAGAGAATGGTTAGGAAAATTGTCAAGGTTAGGTTTAGCTACAATGCTACATTGTGGTCCCCAAAACGACAGACACTAGACAGGGCTGTTGTAGGCCTACCCCATCTAACCACAATGGTAGAAACGTAAACAAATCATCGTTAGCGACAAATGATCATAACACCGGCATGGGCCACTTGTATCAATAAACCCCAATCAGAAAATGGTGTGTGTGCTAATCCTTTCGTTATTTACTCTTTTATTCACCTTTTTAAGTGCTGTTGACAAATCATGCATTCTGATTTTTGCATAGATTGTAATGGACACATATGATACAGTGGGGCAAAAAAGTATTTAGTCAGCCACCAATTGTGCAATTTCTCCCACTTAAAAAGATGAGAGAGGCCTGTAATTTTCATCATCACTTCAACTATGACAGACAAAATTAGAAGAAAAAAAATCCAGAAAATCACATTGTAGGATTTTTAATTAATTTATTTGCAAATTATGGTGGAAAATAAGTATTTGGTCAATAACAAAAGTTTATCTCAATACTTTGTTATATAACCTTTGTTGGCAATTCTTCACACACTGTTGCTGGTATTTTGGCCCATTCCTCCATGCAGATCTCCTCTAGAGCAGTGATGTTTTGGGGCTGTTGCTGGGCAACACGGACTTTCAACTCCCTCCAAAGATTTTCGATGGAGTTGAGATCTGGAGACTGGCTAGGCCACTCCAGGACCTTGAAATGCTTCTTACGAAGCCACTCCTTCGTTGCCCGGACGGTGTGTTTGGGATCATTGTCATGCTGAAAGACCCAGCCATGTTTCATCTTCAATGCCCTTGCAGATGGAAGGAGGTTTTCACTCAAAATCTCACAATACATGGCCCCATTCCTTCTTTCCTTTACACGGTTCAGTCGTCCTGGTCCCTTTGCAGAAAGTAGATTAGTAGATTTGCAGTGGTCTGATACTCCTTCCATTTCAATATTATCGCTTGAACAGTGCTCCTTGGGATGTTTAAAGCTTCGGAAATCTTTTTGTATCCAAATCCGGCTTTAAACTTCTTCACAACAGTCTCGGACCTGCCTGGTGTGTTCCTTGTTCTTCATGATGCTCTCTGCGCTTTTAACGGACCTCTGAGACTATCACAGTGCAGGTGCATTTATACGGAGACTTGATTACACACAGGTGGATTGTATTTATCATCATTAGTCATTTAGGTCAACATTGGATCATTCAGAGATCCTCACTGAACTTCTGGAGAGAGTTTGCTGCACTGAAAGTAAAGGGGCTGAATAATTTTGCACGCCCACTTTTTCAGTTTTTGATTTGTTAAAAAAGTTTGAAATATCCAATAAATGTCGTTCCACTTCATGATTGTGTCCCACTTGCTGTTGATTCTTCACAAAAAAATACAGTTTTATATCTTTATGTTTGAAGTATGAAATGTGGCAAAAGGTCGCAAAGTTCAAGGTGGCCGAATACTTTCGCAAGGCACTGTAGATGGGCTGTTTACAGATGGGCTATGTACAGGTGCAGTGATCTGTAAGCTGCTCTGACAGCTGGTGCTTAAAGCTAGTGAGGGTGTCTCCAGCTTCAGAGATTTTTGCAATTTATTCCAGTCATGGGCAGCAGAGAACTGGAAGGAAAGACGAGCAAAGGAGGAATTGGCTTTGGGGGTGACCCGTGAGATATATCTGCTGGAGCGCGTGCTACGAGTGGGTGCTGCTATGGTGACCAGTGAGCTGAGATAAGGCAGGGCTTTACCTGGCAGAGACTTGTAGATAACCTGTAGCCAGTGGATTTGGCGACGAGTGTGAAGCGAGGGCCAACCAACGAGAGCATACAGGTCGCAATGGTGGGTAGTGTATGGGGCTTTGGTGACAAAACGGATGGCACTGTGATAGACTGCATCCAGTTTGTTGAGTAGAGTGTTGGAGGCAATTTTATAGATGACATTACCGAAGTCGAGGTTCGGTAGGATGGTCAGTTTTACGAGGGTATGTTTGGCAGCATGAGTGAAGGATGCTTTGTTGCGATATATGAAGCCGATTCTAGATTTAATTTTGGAGATAAGAGTCTCCAATCCAGATGCAAGTCTTAATGTGAGTCTGGAAGGAGAGTTTACAGTCTAACCAGAAACCCAGGTATTTGTAGTTTCCACGTATTCTAAGTCAGAGCTGTCCAGAGTAGTGATGCTGGACGGGCGGGCAGGTGCGGGCAGTGATCGATTGAATAGCATGCATTTAGTTTTATTTGCGTTTAAGAGCAGTTGGAGGCCACGGAAGGAGAGTTGTATGGCACTTACAGCTCTAGAACACCAACAAACATGTTCACTTACAGCTCTAGAACACCAACAAACATGTTCACTTACAGCTCTAGAACACCAACAAACATGTTCACTTACAGCTCTAGAACACCAACAAGCATGTTCACTTACAGCTCTAGAACACCAACAAGCATGTTCACTTACAGCTCTAGAACACCAACAAACATGTCACTTACAGCTCTAGAACTCCAACAACCATGTTCACTTACAGCTCTAGAACACCAACAAACATGTTCACTTACAGCTCTAGAACACCAACAAACATGTTCACTTACAGCTCTAGAACACCAACAAACATGTTCACTTACAGCTCTAGAACACCAACAAAACATGTTCACTTACAGCTCTAGAACACCAACAAACATGTTCACTTACAGCTCTAGAACACCAACAACCATGTTCACTTACAGCTCTAGAACACCAACAAACATGTTCACTTACAGCTCTAGAACACCAACAACCATGTTCACTTACAGCTCTAGAACACCAACAAACATGTTCACTTACAGCTCTAGAACACCAACAACCATGTTCACTTACAGCTCTAGAACACCAACAAGCATGTTCACTTACAGCTCTAGAACACCAACAAGCATGTTCACTTACAGCTCTAGAACACCAACAAACATGTCACTTACAGCTCTAGAACTCCAACAACCATGTTCACTTACAGCTCTAGAACACCAACAAACATGTTCACTTACAGCTCTAGAACACCAACAAACATGTTCACTTACAGCTCTAGAACACCAACAAAACATGTTCACTTACAGCTCTAGAACACCAACAAACATGTTCACTTACAGCTCTAGAACTCCAACAACCATGTTCACTTACAGCTCTAGAACACCAACAAACATGTTCACTTACAGCTCTAGAACACCAACAAACATGTTCACTTACAGCTCTAGAACACCAACAAACACGTTCACTTACAGCTCTAGAACACCAACAAACATGTTCACTTGCAGTTCAAGAACTTCAACAAAACATGTTCACTTACAGGTCTGGAACAACAACAAGCAGGGTTCTAGAAAAACAAATGTTGGACAACAAACAGTTCTTGATTTTGGAGTGAAAACTGACACACAGATGCCTGCTTCTGAGAATAAAAAATACAGTAGAGAGAAAAAGAACATAGAAACAGACGTAAACACAGAGATAGGGAGAAAAAGAGGGAGAGTGACTAACATAAAGGGACTTGAGAGACACAAAAACAGATTGAGGTAGAGAGAGAAAGAAAAGGCTTGAGAAGTAATTATCTTTCTGAAAAAGTCTGTCTGAAAAGTCAGTAGAGTCAGAATAAAGGATTGTCATGAACCACACACGAACTCACACACACACGCACACTCACAACATACACACACACACACACACACACACACATTCACACACATGTACAGGCACGGACACACAATCATTGGTGAAGCTCCAGGACAAACTCTATAACAGCTCAAATGTCTCCAGCCCAACTCACTGTCACATGGTAACACATATATTAACTGGTTGGATTAAAAACCAATCCATGAGTGGAGAGTAGAGAGCTGTTACAGCAAACATACACGCAGACTCCTCTTTCTTTCTCACACACACACACACACACACACACACACACACACACACACACACACACACACACACACACACACACACACACACACACACACACACACACACACACACACACACACACACACAGATAGAAACACAAAACTCAAAACTTGCTGGGGATAGAGGATAGAGCTAGTGTTTGTATGTTGGCCATGTCTCTCACAGAGACTTGGCATTGTGATGGCTGATGTTGTTCTAATGTCTCTCCTCTGGTTGAATCGTCTCTGCTGATTGTCTTCCTTTGTTGTTTCAATGTGATTTGGCTTCATCAGAGCTCTGTTTGACTTTCCTATAATGTCATGGCAAATCGCATAACAAGCTCTCTTTTTTAAATAATTTGCACTATAATCAGATATTAGAATTGGATTCGGATTTCAATGTTGTTCTGGTGGAACAACAGAGGTAATGAGTGACTAATGATGCTGTCTGCTCTCGGAGATATTGTACTGGAGGACTGTAATGTTATAGTGTTGTAATGTAATGTGGAGCCATGTGGTCATTGTATCTCCCTGGAGAACAGGCTCATCTCAGACCTGCTTTCCTCATCCCTTTCCTTTCCTCATCTACTTTCCTCATCCCCTTCATTAAATCCTTTCCTTGTCATCCTTCCATGTGTGTGTGTGTGTGTGTGTGTGTGTGTGTGTGTGTGTGTGTGTGTGTGTGTGTGTGTGTGTGTGTGTGTGTGTGTGTGTGTGTGTGTGTGCGTGTGTGCGTGTGTGCGTGCGAGTGAGGTGAGTGAGTGAGTGAGTGGGAGTAGAGGGGTGTGGGTGTGTGGATGAGGGGAAGTGGGGGGGGGGGCTACGCGTTTGTGTGAGTGTATGTTCTGAGTGTGTGATTAGACTTGAGATGGGAGCGTACTGGGAGGCATTCCCACTCTGCTCAAGAGTGGAAGTACCTGCCAAGCTTAGATAAGAGAGATAGAGAGGGAGATTGAGTGAGTGAGTGAGTGAGTGAGTGATATTGAAGAGATCTGGTCTTAAGTTTGGTCTGTGTATCACCGTGTCATCAGATGTCTTACTTCACGGATCGATACCTCTGTTCTTCAGTGACACACCCACACACACAGACACACACACACCCAAGCGCGCGGACACACACACACACACACACACACACACAGAGAGAGTTATGCACCGCTATGTGCTGGTATGTTAATACCTGTAGCTGTGTAGATCAGCAATGGAACTTAGGTGAAACGGTGGTGATATACTGGTTTCAGGGAATTGTGTGTGTATGTGTGTTGACTGGCTGATAGTTAGTGTCGCCTATGTGTGTGTGTGTGTGCGTGTGCCCACGTGTCAGAGCATTACATAGCTTGCCAGAGTGGATGTTCTTTCTTTCTCCTTCAGCAGACACACACACACACAGATCAGTCAGTAATCCCAGAATCCTTTGCCTGCAGACTTGCGTCATTCGGCACGAGCCAGAGAACCTCCTCGGCAACATCTCTCCATACTTCCTCTCTCTTTCCCTCTTTCCCTCTCTCTGTCGCTACATCTCTACCTTTTTCTCTCTCTCCCTCTCCACAGCTTTTCACTCTCTTCCTCTCCTCACCACCTCCCTCTCTTCCTTCCACTCTCTCCCTCTCCACAGCTTTTCACTCTCTTCCTCTCCTCACCACCTCCCTCTCTTCCTTCCGCTCTCTCCCTCTCCACAGCTTTTCACTCTCTTCCTCTCCTCACCACCTCCCTCTCTTCCTTCCACTCTCTCCCTCTCCACAGCTTTTCACTCTCTTCCTCTCCTCACCACCTCCCTCTCTTCCTTCCGCTCTCTCCCTCTCCACAGCTTTTCACTCTCTTCCTCTCCTCACCACCTCCCTCTCTTCCTTCCACTCTCTCCCTCTCCACAGCTTTTCACTCTCTTCCTCTCCTCACCACCTCCCTCTCTTCCTTCCACTCTCTCCCTCTCCACAGCTTTTCACTCTCTTCCTCTCCTCACCACCTCCCTCTCTTCCTTCCGCTCTCTCCCTCTCCTTTACAAGCTCTCGCCCCTTCTCAACCTCGCTCACTCTTTCTTTCTCTCTTTCTCTCTCTCTCTTATCATTTCTCCTCTCCTCTTATACCATCCCATTCCCTGCCCTCTCCTCTCCTTCTCTACCCTCCCTCCTCTTCTTTCCTTTCTCCTACATTCATTATGTTTAGTCATGTATTTTTCGGTACTTGACCCCCCTCCCCCTCATCCTAACAAGCTCGTCTCCATAAAGGCCAATAAAGCAGCTAATTGGTTGGTCGACGGGCTTTTGCCGAGCCGGTCGTCAGGGTGGGATTGATTTGTCTGTTTTAAGACTGATAACACAAGTAATAGCCTCACCACCTCACACAACCACACACACACATTCTGAAAACACACACGTAAACACATACAGTTAAACTATACACCCTGCCCATCACAATAAAAATTACATTTAGCATGCAGAGAATGCTGTCAGACAAAGGATGTGTGTGTGTGTGTGTGTGTGTGTGTGTGTGTGTGTGTGTGTGTCTGTCACGACCGTGTGTGTGTAGTGCAGGGCAGTGGTGCTGCCTGATTAGCCTGATCGAACTGTGAACTATGCAGAAGGCATATTTTACATATTGAAAACACTAGACTTCTCTTCTCTTCCCTGTCTTAGGTCAGTTAGGATCACCACTTTCTTTTAAGAATGTGAAATGTCGGAATAATAGTAGAGAGAATGATCAATTTCAGCTTTTATTTCTTTCATCACGTTCCCAGTGGGTCAGAAGTTTATATAAACTCAATTAGTATTTGGTAGCATTGTCTTAAAATGGAACATTTTGGGTAGCCTTCCACAAGCTTCCCACAATAACTTGGGTGAATTTTGGCCCATTCCTCCTGACAGAGCTGGTGTAACTGAGTCGGGTATGTAGACCTCCTTGCTCGCACACGCTTTTCAGTTCTGCCCAAAATTTTCAATGGGATTGAGGTCAGGGCTTTGTGATGGCCACTCCAATACCTTGACTTTGTTGTCCTTACACCATTTTGTCACAACTTTGGAAGTTTGCTTGGGGTCATTGTCCATTTGGAAGACCCATTTGCAACCAAGCTTTAACTTCCTGACTGATGTCTTGAGATGTTGCTTCAATATATCCACATAATTGTCCTCCCTCATGATGCCATCTATTTGGTGAAGTGCACCAGTCCCTCCTGCAGCAAAGCACCCCCACAACATGATGCTGCCACCCACGTGCTTCACGGTTGGGATGGTGTTCTTCGGCTTGCAAGCCTCCCCCTTTTCCTCCAAACATAGCAATGGTCATTATGGTCAAACAGTTCTATTTTTGTTTCACCAGACCAGAGGACATTTCTCCAAAAGTACGATCTTTGTCCCCATGTGCAGTCGCAAACAGTAGTCTGACTTTTTTATGCCGGTTTTGGAGCAGTGGCTTCTTCCCTACTGAGCGGCCTTTCGGGTTATGTCGGTATAGGACTTGTTTTACTGTGGATATAGATACTTTTGTACCCGATTCATCCAGAATCTTCACAAGGTCCTTTGCTGTTGTTCTTAGACATGGTCTATCAGGACAGTTAGATACAGTACATGGTCTAAGAGGACAGTTAGCTACAGTACATGGTCTAAGAGGACAGTTGGATACATGGTCTAATAGGACAGTTAGAGACATGGTCTAATAGGACAGTTAGATACAGTACATGGTCTAAGAGGACAGTTAGAGACATGGTCTATCAGGACAGTTAGATACAGTACATGGTCTAAGAGGACAGTTAGAGACATGGTCTATCAGGACAGTTAGATACAGTACATGGTCTAAGAGGACAGTTAGAGACATGGTCTATCAGGACAGTTAGATACAGTACATGGTCTAAGAGGACAGTTAGAGACATGGTCTATCAGGACAGTTAGAGACATGGCCTAAGAGGACAGTTAGAGACATGGACTAGGAGGACAGTTAGCGACATGGTCTAAGAGGACAGTTGGATACATGGTCAAAAGTGGACACTTGGCGACATGGTCTAAGAGGACAGTTAGCGACATGGTCTAAGAGGACAGTTGGATACATGGTCTAAGTGGACAGTTAGATAAATGGTCTAAGAGGACAGTTAGAGACATGGTCTAAGAGGACAGTTGGATACATGGTCTAAGTGGACAGTTAGATACATGGTCTAAGAGGACAGTTAGAGGCATGGTCTATCAGGACAGTTAGATACAGTACATGGTCTAAGAGGACAGTTAGATACAGTACATGGTCTAAGAGGACAGTTAGATACAGTACATGGTCTAAGAGGACAGTTAGATACAGTACATGGTCTAAGAGGATAGTTAGATACATGGTCTAAGAGGATAGTTAGAGACATGGTCTAAAAGTACAGTTAGCGACATGGTCTAAGAGGACAGTTAGAGACATGATCTAAGAGGACAGTAATAGACATGGCCTAAGAGGACAGTTAGAGACATGGCCTAAGAGGACAGTTAGAGACATGGTATAAGATGACAGTTAGATACATGGTATAAGATGACAGTTAGATACATGACCTAAGAGGACAGTTAGAGACATGACCTAAGAGGACAGTTAGATACATGGACTAAGAGGACAGTTAGATACAGTACATGGTCTAAGAGAACAGTTAGATACATGATCTAAGAGGACAGTTAGCGACATGGTCTCAGAGGACAGCTAGCGACATGGTCTAAGAGAACAGTTAGATACATGGCCTAAGAGGACAGTGGTAGACATGGTCTAAGAGGACAGTTAGCGACATGGTCTAAGAGGACAGTTAGCGACATGGCCTAAGAGGACAGTTAGAGACATGGTCTAAGAGGACAGTTAGATGCATGGTCTAAGAGGACAGTTAGATGCATGGTCTAAGAGGACAATTAGAGACATGGTCTAAGAGGACAGTTAGAGACATGGTCTAAGAGGACAGTTAGAGACATGGTCTAAGAGGACAGTTAGAGACATGGTCTAAGATGACAGTTAGATACATGGCCTAAGAGGACAGAGGTAGACATCGTCCACGAAAATAGCTGAAATCACTGGTATTATCAGTCAGACTGATTAAGATGAAGGTTGCTTCAACACCTTGAGAATGAAACCACTGAAATTCTG
The DNA here is from genome assembly GCF_002021735.2 of Oncorhynchus kisutch. Taxonomy (NCBI): domain Eukaryota; kingdom Metazoa; phylum Chordata; class Actinopteri; order Salmoniformes; family Salmonidae; genus Oncorhynchus; species Oncorhynchus kisutch. The sequence continues at coordinate 27,745,321 of NC_034196.2, read as the reverse complement.
CCAACCCAATGGTTTTCCAATTGTCAACTATAAGAATGAGCCGGTTCGAAGTGGGAGGGAAGCTTTGATACACACGCACTCACACACACACACACACATACACAGTTGATGTTTGCACAGGGACATCGGTCTGAACACAGATTGTTTCCTGCACCAAAAAAGAAAATGGTTTTCTGATTGAATCAACAAATACCTGCTGCTCCTTTATCCAGCCAGGTCACCCGTGCTAGAAGTCAGTCTTCAACGTCCATCTATGTCTGAGGACGTCGGGAGATTAAGTTGAAACAGGCCACCAGGGGCAACAGTGAGGACTATCACCTTCACATCATTTTTTGGTGATGCTAGGTTGTTGTGAATGGGGATGTTGGATGGGTGCAAGATTGTGCCTCTGATTTCAAAGGTTCAAGACTGAATCAAGCGATAGAAAGTTGTTTTTCTTTAAAGCCTATCCCAAACCTTAACCCTTACTGTAAACATGCCTAATCTTAATTAAGAATTTGATGTTAATGTCTGAACGTAATCGTAACCTTAAAAATTAGGAGTTAATGCCTAAACGTAACGGTAAAACACATTTAAATTTGACGTTTGGAACAACTTCAAAATAAAGATATTTTAGAAACATGGATGAATGTCTAGTTCTGACACGAGTCTGTGAGAGCCCACACACACACACACACACACACACACACACCAATGCTAGACAGTGCTGGTCCTAAACAACGTGATTGTCAAAGAGGAGAGCATGTTCCTTCAGTGTCTCGCATTCTGCTATTCCAACAGAGGGGTCCAATTACTTGTAATGAACCATTCGACCTTGTTCTTATCATAAGAACAAAGCCAATAGTCCATGTGTAAAACAGTTGGCTTCATAGGAACAATACTGATAAAAGCTTTACTCATATTCAATTTAATATTCATAGTTATTCTCTGGAAAATACCGTTTGATCATAAAAAAAAACATCCCCCTCCATTTAACTCTGACGGTTGTATTTCCATAATATCTAACATCTTCTTAGAAGAAGAAACATTAACGAACGTGACTCAGAATCAGCTCCTCAATTAAATTGAGGAGAGGAGAGGATGATGACTGTGACATGATGGTAAATCAATTCGTCCTGAAAGTGGTTGAAATTACCTAATGTGTGTGCGCGTGTATGTGTGTGTGTGCTCACACACGTCTGTCTGTTTAAGTGGCTGTCTCAGCATCTGTTTGGTTGTGTGTGTTGTCCTTTTCTCTCTATAATTATTTTAGTGGAACATACTTCACGTTGTTCTCAGTAGTTACTGGGTCTGTCAGGAGGGTGAGAGGGAGAGAAAGAGTGAATGGGGAGGGAAGTAAGAGGGACAGGAAATAGGGGATAGAGAGAGGGACAGGAAATAGGGGATAGAGAGAGGGACAGGAAAGAGGGGATAGAGTGAGGGACAGGAAAGATGGGATAGAGAGAGGGACAGGAAAGAGGGGATAGAGTGAGGGACAGGAAAGAGGGGATAGAGAGAGGGACAGGAAAGACGGGATAGAGAGAGGGACAGGAAAGAGGTAGATCAAATGAGGAGACGGAGAGTGAGATGGAGAAGAATAGGGCTAAGCCGCCTCTCTCTCTCTCACGCACGCACGCACGCACACACACACACACCAGTGGAATGTGCATATTAGAGGGATTCAATCTGTTAATATACTGAGAGGGAGTAAGGAGAGAGTGAGAGAGAGACAGAGAAAGAGAGAGAGCAGAATTAGGCCGATACCCGCTAATTATCAAAATCCAGAAAAGAGATGTTAAATTCTACAACCACCTAAAAGGAAGCGATTCCCAAATCTTCCGTAACAAAGCTATCACCTACAGAGAGATTAACCTAGAGAAGAGTGCCCTAAGCAATCTGGTCCTAGGGCTCTGTTCGCAAACAGAAAGTATACAGTGGCAGAATACCTGACCACTATGACTGACACAAACTTAAGGAAAGCTTTGACTATGTACAGACTCAGTGAGCATAGCATTGCTATTAAGAAAGACCGCCGTAGGCAGACCTGGCTCTCAAGAGAAGACAGGCTATGTGCACACTGCCCACAAAATGAGGTGGAAACTGAGCTGCACTTCCCAACCTCCTACCATGTGTATGACTATATTAGAGACTCAAATTTCGCTCAGATTACCCAGATCCAAACAAACCCGATGTTGATAAACTTTCAGATCTACTGGTTGAAATACCAGTGTGCCATCACAGCAGCAAGATTTGTGATCTGTTGCCACAAGAAAAGGGCAACCAGTGAAGAACAAACACCATTTTTCCCCTTATGTACTTTAACATTTTGCACATTGTTTTGAGAATGACACAAATATTAATTTTCACAAGTCTGCTGCCTCAGTTTGTATGATAAGCAATTTGCATATACTCCATAATGTTATGAAGAGTGATCAGATTAATTGCAAGTCCCTTTTGCCATGCAAATGAACTGAATCCCCCCAAAAACATTTCCACTGCATTTCAGCTGAGAGAGAGAGAGAGAGAGAGAGAGAGAGAGAGAGAGAGAGAGAGAGAGAGAGAGAGAGAGAGAGAGAGAGAGAGAGAGAGAGAGAGAGAGAGAGAGAGAGAGAGAGAGAGAGAGAGAGAGAGAGAGAGAGAGAGAGAGAGAGAGAGAGAGAGAGAGAGAGAGAGAGAGAGAGAGAGAGAGAGAGAGAGAGAGAGAGAGAGAGAGAGAGAGAGAGAAGAGAGAGAGAGAGAGAGAGAGAGAGAGAGGAGAGAGAGAGAGAGAGAGAGAGAGAGAGACGAGAGAGAGAGAGAGAGAGAGAGAGAGAGAAAGAAAATTTGACCAGTCTGCTTATATCTGCTCCTCCACAGAGAAAGAAAGAGAGACCGAGAGAAGGCAGAAGCAGAAAGCTGGTGTTTCACACACGTGTTGCAGGACTCAGGAACATGGCCTAAAATGAGTTGACAGGAAAGCAACGTTTAAATTCTTCCTTTACCATATCAGCTTCAGGTTCTACAGCCAATAGGCTATATTTGAACCTCAGCGTAATGATGGTTATACATTGCCCTCTGCTGGGAACATAGTGAACTTAGCCAGGCAGCATATAAATTGTTTAGTGCACACCCCCAAAGGAACACACTGAGGTGCACACACCCACTCACACACACAAAAACAAACACACACATAGCTTGAAACGCACCCTACCCCTTGGAGACTCTGATAGAAATCCCATCTGGGCTGGTGAAACAGCAGTGGGAGACCTCACAAACGGAGAAAGGCACGCACACACACAGCGCTGGGATCAGATGTTGGATATCAGCTGCTGGGTTCCACACCATATACACTACATGTTCATCAAACACCTTATTCATTAACATTAATATGGAGTTGGTCCCCCCTTTGCTGCTATAACAGCCTCCACTCTTCTGGGAAGGCTTTCCACTAGAGGCTGGAACATTGGGGTGGCAGGGTAGCCTAGTGGTTAGGGCGTTGGACTAGTAACCGGAAGGTTGCAAGTTCAAATCCCCGAGCTGACAAGGTACAAATATGTTGTTCTGCCCCTGAACAGGCAGTTAACCAACCCACTGTTCCTAGGCCGTCATTGAAAATAAGAATTTGTTCTTAACTGACTTGCCTAGTTAAATAAAGGTGATTAGGCATGGCTCGCAGTTGGTGTTCCAATTCATCACAAAGGTGTTCGTTGAGGTCAGGAATCTGTGCAGTCAAGTTCTTCCACATTGATCTCGACAAAACATTTCTTTATTGACCTTGCTTTATTGACGGGGGCATTATCATGCTGCAATTATTTGCCTTTCACCAAAATGTACAGTTGGCACTATACATTAGGGCAGGTAGCATTCTCCTGGCATCCGCTAAACCCAGATTCGTCCCTCGAACTGACAGATGGTGTGATTCATCACTCCAGAGAACGTGTTTCCACTGTTCCAGAGTCCAATGGCGGCGAGCTCCAGCCGATGCTTGGCATTGCGCAGTTTGGAACTCGATAGTGAGTGTTGCAACCGAGGACAGGTGATTTTTACATGCTATATGCTTCAGCACTCAGAGGTCCCATTCTATGAGCTTGTGCGGCCTATCGCTTCGCAGCTGAGCCGTTGCTGCTCCTAGATGTTCCCACTTCACAATAACAGCACTTACAGTTGACCGGGGAAGCCTTAGCAGGGCAGAAATTTGATGCACTGACTTGTTGGAAAGGTGTCATCCTATGACGGTGCCACGTTGAAAGATTCTGAGCTCTTCAGTAAGGCCATTCTATTGACAATGTTTGTCTATGGAGATTGCATGGCTGTGTTCTCCATTTTATACACCTGTCTGCAACGTGTATGGCTGAAAGAAAATAATCCACTTTTGAAGGGATGTCCACTTTTGTATATATAGTGTAACTTTTCTGTCCTCAGGACCAATTCCGATAGCACCAGACGCTGATATACTGAGTGCGACAACTCAGAGCACACACACACACACATATACACACACACACATACACAGACACACACATGTACACAGCCGCTGACATAAACACAACCTCTGATCTGACCGATTGATCTTTAGACGATCCCCTTAAATAATTTAGCTTTGTTGATCAACAAGGTTTTAACATGCCACAAGACTGGGTTAGGTTGCTGAACTAAACCCTAGGCATTAGCTTTGGGAGCTAATGCAAGTTTTCAGGTTGCTTTGGGAGCTGATGATAAGCACTGTTCACTAAATCACTTCTTACATGTAACACTCTACTCAAATACCTGCTTATTATTCCTGTCCTCACAAAACAAACATCCACCTTGCTGTTGTTTGTCCCGCCATATGGTGTTTACCAAAACAAACAGTTAGGGAATTGTAAATGTTGGTTGAGTGGTCCCATGAACATTTGAGATATGTGTGTTGAGAATTCAAACACACACACACTCTGGGGTAGGAAACATAGTTCTCATTTCACCCCCATTCCCAGTTTCACACCTGGGAATGTTTTCTCTTCAGGGAGTCGGAAGGATTGAGGGAGAACAGACAGAGGACAAAATTGAGAGAGAGAGAGAGAGAGAGGGGGGGGGGGGGGGGTGATAAAGTTATGCTCTTACTGTCAGTGTGAAATTAGAATGAATTGATTCAACTGTGTAATAATGGAGTGTTGTTAGCTATCTAACTGTGTGTGTGTGTGTGTGCGTGTGTGTGTGCGTGCGTGCGTGCGTGCGTGCACCTCATCTGCTGTTTTAGGTGTGATATATACTTTTCACGAGCAGATGGCAGCAAAGTCATATTTCAGAGTAATTATTCAGAGACACTCTCTCCTCTTCTGAGGCTGCTGTCATTGGGGTCAATTTCAACCCGAGTTATGCGTGGGTAAATTGAATGTAATTCCCTTTTATGCACTTTTCTCTCTATGCGTATTTAGTCCTTTAACTTAAGCATGAAAATAGCTAAGATCTAGCGAGCCTACCGGTTCAAAGAGGAAAAAGCATCTATTTTTTTCCAATAGAAATTATAGCATTCTCCATGCACTGTAATTTACATCTTGATAAGAGCTATTGATAAGAGCTTGGTAAATCCGTTTGTATCAAGGAAATTGTAAATATAAATTATAGTTGTTTAAGATCTATTTTACCTTATCATCGCTGGAAACGTGAAAACGATCATGTGGCAGCAAACTAAAGCATATCAACATATTAACTTTCCCACAGTTAAGTTTATGAAATGTTGTGACAATAAGCAGAATTTAAATTGTTCTGCTGTTTATCCACCGAGAGTCGATGTCCATGCCCCGGCGGAAACGAATTACCATAATACAACAATCCCAATAACAATCTGTCAGTTTAATCTAGAGATATCTGGGGGGGGGGGTGCATTGGATGCATCTCAATCAACCGCATCCTCCAATGTCGCTCTTCCGCATCTGCGGGAAAGGTGACAGAGCTAGAGCTGGATTTGTCAGATCATGAGACATCCCGAAAATCGATCTTCTCATAAAATTGTCTGTAGCGTACAAATTATTAAGACCCTTCTATGGAAAGATGAGACATCAAATTATGTTTTATTTAAAATATATATACTTCAAGGGGTCTTCAAAATCAAATAGCTAAATGATCCTTGGTATGACTTTCTTAAAACAATCCCATATAGCTTATATACTTGGCCATGTCATCACACAGTTCCATGGTTAGTGCAGGCAATAGACAAGGGTATATCCTACTATTGTACACTATCATTCCTATTATAATTATGTGTACAATAATCTTACAACATTACCATAAGATGAATATCTGAATGTGGCAATTTTCAGAATGAATCAAACCACCGTTTTCTTTCATTCGTGCATAAAGGCTCTCCAGAATTATTCATGAATACTTTCCTAAACCTAAATAATCTACATCAGAGTATTTTTAAATCTACCAATTGGTGCTGAAACGGAGATAAATATACAGTTGAAGTCAGAAGTTTACATAAACTTAGGTAAGAGTCATTAAAACTTGTTTTTCAACCACTCCACAAATTTCTGGTTAATTTGATCAAACTATAGTTTTGGCAAATCGGTTAGGACATCTACCTTGTGCATGACTCAAGTAATTTTTCCAACAATTGTTTACAGACAGAAGATTTCACTTATAATTCACTGTATCACAATTCCAGTGGGTCAGAAGTTTACATACACTAAGTTTGAGTCAATTGGAGGTGTACCTATGGATGTGTTTCAAGGCCTACCTTCATACTCAGTGCCTCTTTGCTTGACATCATGGGAAAATCAAAAGAAATCAGCTAAGACCTCCACAAGACTGGTTCATCCTTGGGAGCAATTTCCAAATGTCTGAAGGTACCACGTTCATCTGTACAAACAATAGTACGCAAGTATAAACACCATGGAACCACGCAGCCGTCATACCGCTCAGGAAGGAGACGCGTTCTGTCTCCTAGAGATGAATGTACTTTGGTGTGAAAGTGCAAATCAATCCCAGAACAACAGCAAAGGACCTTGTGAAGATGCTGGTGGAAACAGGTACAACAGTATCTATATCCACAGTAAAACGAGTCCTCTATCAACATAACCTGAAAGGCTGCTCAGCAAGGAAGAAGCCACTGCTCCCAAACCGCCATAAAAAAAGCCAGGCTACGGTTTGCAACTGCACTTGGGGACAAAGATGGTACTTTTTGGAGAAATCTGGTCTGATGAAACAAAAATAGAACTGTTTGGCCATAATGACCATCGTTATGTTTGGAGGGAAAATAGATGGCATCATGAGGGAAGCTTGTGTAAGGCAACCCAAAATGTTGGACCCAAGTTAAACAATTGAAAGGCAATGCTACCAAATTCTAATTGAGTGTATGTAAAGATCTGACCCACTGGGAATGTGATGAAAGAAATAAAAGCTGAAATAAATTATTTTCTCTACTATTATTCCAACATTTCAAATTCTTAAAAGAAATTGGTGATCCTAACTGACCTAAGACAGGGACTTTTTACTTTAATTAAATGTCAGCAATTGTGAAAAACGTAGTTTAAATGTATTTGGCTAAGGTGTATGTAAACTTCCATCTTCAAATGTACATGTATTTAGGTGTCTTTCTTTCACTGATCCTGTAACGCTCGTCATTGGAATGAGGTGAGGACCAAAGCGCAGCGTGGTAAGTGTTCATCATTATATTTATTAAACTGAGAACACTAAACAAAATAACAAAGGAGAACGAAACAAAACAGTTCTGTAAGGTGACATACACATAACAGAAAACAATCACCCACACCCCACACAGGTGGGAAAAGGCTGCCTAAGTATGATTCTCAATCAGAGACAACGAACAACACCTGCCTCTGATTGAGAACCATACCAGGCCAAACACAAAACCACAACATAGAAAAAAGAACATAGACTGCCCACCCAACTCACAACTAACAAAAGAACTAAGGTCAGAATGTGACAGATCCCCAAAATTCTGAACCCATTCTCTTGATGTGTTCTAGTGGGTCTGTCGTCAAAATAACTCAAAGTTACAGCATATTTAAGGGGATGGCTTAAGATATTGGATATTGAAATCTATTGCAAAGCTTTATTGGCAGTACAGCATTAAATATTGACAAAGTATATGACCATGGACTACAATGGGTCCGCTCATCATGCACAATGTTCTTATACTCAAATGCTTCCTATTCCATTGTGATTGGCAAACCTTTAATCACGATGGAGTTAAGCAGATTAGATAGATAAAAGGTAAATATCTAAATCCTCATATCTAAATCCTCTCCATCTACGGGTCTCTGTAGCAAGTTTAAGCTGCTAACACCCTCTCTTAGAGCCAGAGGAAAAATGTAGTGGAGGGGGAAAAAGTATTCTTGTCAGAGTTCATTAAGTGTTGTGGAACAATGGTGGAGAGGCAGGGCAGGCTGCAGAGAACACACACACACACACACACACACACACACACACACACACACACACACACACACACACACACACACACACACTGTCATTAATCATGGCTGACAAAGAGCTGGGGTCAGAGGTGGGAGAGCTGCCAGACACTCTGTTATTGATTACACTGATACTGCCTCTCTCACTCAGAGAAGAGGGAGTGGGAGGGGGAGGTGAGAGCAATTGAGAGAAGTTTAGGTTGTACACAGTTTGCTCAGAGTAAAGCAGTAACAAACAGAACTGTGTAGAAGCTGTGTAACCAATATAAAAACATAAACTCTACCATCTACCAGTATTAGATACTTGCAACTGGGCAATTCCACGTTAACAAAGTAATGCTGACAAAGATTTTTCACTTTACAATGTTCAGATGCAATGTTTGGTAACAGAATTACAGCACAAACAGCACAAACCGTCATTATGTTACCAAACATTGCATCTGCACTGTTCTTCAAGTAAACGTGTTTTTGTCAAATGTTCAGTGGAAATTTTAAATAGTCCTTGTGCATTGAGTTGTACTGTTTGTTTAACTTTGCAATAATTGTTTTGTGTTTGGCATTCATTTTAAAGTGAAAAATCTGAGTCTCAGCATCAGCCTGTCGCCATGGAATTGCCCTACCGCTACAGATTGTTGGGTTTGAATAGTTTTGTAAAGAGACAGATTGGTCCCCCAGCCCTGAGAAAGAAACAGTTGATTTGATCGATAAAGAGTTGCTTGACTTGTCCTCTATACACTCGTTTTCCTCTCTGTCTGCCTTCTTTTGCAACATCTCCAGTTGCATTCAACCCTGCCTTCCAACTCTACCACCACAGGGAAAAAGACAGGGAGAGAAAGATAGAAAGGGAAGGGAGAGAAAGAGAGAGAGAACAGAGCGAAAAGAGTCACTCTGGTGCCTGTGACTGGGTGACTGGAAGAGATTGAATCTCTCTTAAGTGCTCAGCTTGAAGGCATGTCTGGCCTCATTACATGTCAGTAGTAACAATAGTGGAGTGGCAGTGAAGACAGGTTGGAGTCCTCTGGTCATAAATCACTCTGCTACAAATGCCTGACAGGCTGGGAAACGAACACAACCACAGCACAGTGTAGGGAGGCCAGGCAGGCACTCTGTCTCAGTCTCGACACTACACAGCTCCACCTCTTGGCTTGGATATACACACACACAGGCATACTCACACGCTCAAGGCAAGCCATTAAAGCACTGACACAATCGTCTACAGAAGGCTTTTAGGACTAGGCGTCAGCCCTTGCTTACCAGAGATGCTGTATCAGTGTTTACATTTTGGATGTGTGTGTACGTGCAGTGTTCAATGTGTGTGACCTCGCCTCCTCTCCTGTGTGTGTATGTCTGTCTGTGGCCCTGTGCATTAGGTCTACCTGGACTCATGGGTAGATGTAACATAGTAAATGTAAAGCCTGGACACTGTAATTAGCCTGTAATTAGTATATATGTTATGTTTCGAATGGTATGTATTCATTTGTGGATGTCTATCATCCATTTACAAATGAGAATTTGTAAATTCATACAATATCCTATGGATTTGCAAAATGTATTGTATGTTACGTATTCCAATTTTTGGTGGCTAACGTTAGCTAGGGGGCTAGGTGGCTAATGTCAGCTAGGCTAGGGGTTTGAGGTTAGGTGTTAAGGTTAGGGTTATGGTTAGGGGAAGGGTTAGCTAACATGCTAAGTAGTTGCAAAGTAGCTAAAAAAGTAGTAAGTAGTTGCAAAGTTGCTAATTAGCTCAAACACAAAAGCTGTCCGTGATGACATTCAAACACACAACCATGGGGTTGGTATACATTTGCATTATACGCCTACCCATCCACCACGACGAAGCACCCTGCTTTCATGTATGTGTGGTTGGACCATTGCAGGTTGTCAGTGATGTGCACGCCGGGGAACTTGAAGCCTCTCTACTGCGTCCCAGTCAATGTAGATGAGGACATGCGCTCTCTGCTGTCTCCTGAAGTCCACAATCAGCTCATTCATTTTGTTGACAATGAGGGAGAGGTTATTTTCCTGGTGCTGTTGGTAATCAGGCCTACCATTGTTGTGTAGTCAGCAAACTTTATGATTGAGTTGGAGACGTGCGTGGCCATGCAGTTATTGGTGGAAGGGGCTGAGGACGCACCCTTGTGAGGCCCCCGTGTCGAGGATCAGCGTAGCGGATGTGTTGTTGCCTACCTTCATCACTTATATATATCATACTAATTTGAGTGTCCCACATTAATGTTTACTATGCTACGTCTAGTCTATGAGACCAGTCTGAATACGTTGACAAGCGTTGGTGTAGATGAATTGTGTTGGGCAGAGAGAGGATGGAGAGGGGGAGAGGGGGGAGGAGGTGGAGAGTGCAAGGCCTGCAGGTCATTAATCAGGCCTGTGACATGTAGAGCAGGAGCCCAGGAAGTCAGAGCTCCCCTTTTACTTACATACAGCTGCTGCTGTTGCTTCTGGCCACACTCAATGCACTGGAGGTATATACCCCATATCCCTCCCCATGCACCTACACCACAGCACACACTCAGGGCCTGGGGCTCTCATCTGTCCAACTCCTTCAGTGTTTGTGTCACTCATCCTGAAATGGACAGCTTCCTTAACCCTACCATCCTCCAACCCACACACCTTGATGTTATTTCTCCCTGCTCACATCTGAGGAGGTCTCAGACTTTTACTTGTATTCTACTACTTTTGTTTTGGAGCATTATTGATCTGGTATTTTAATACAAAGGCATTTTTCTTAGAAACTGTAGCCTACTTTTGTCAGCTGAAGTTTCTCCTGATATGCACAGTCATTTTAATAATAATATCAAGCTGTTTTTATCTTTTAGGAAGGGAAAATAATTCTGAATATACTCCAGTTTCAGCCATTCCATCATGCACAGGTTACAAGAGGCAGTACCTGTTATTGTACCTCCTTCATCCAGTGTTGAAACAAGCCTTGAAAACCTGAGGGAAAAATAACTAATGGTCTGTTTCATTCCTGTTCCCATCCACTGCCATGACATCACCCAGACAGACCCACACACAAACACACACACACACACACACACACACACACACACACACACACACACACACACACACACACACACACACACACACACACACACACGCAGCTGCTTGTGTAATGACATAAAGCATTTAGTGTCTGAATGGTTGTTTCATCATCACCGGCCAGTAAATCAGTGGGTCCACCAGGCGTGACACGGGTGTTGAGCGATGACTCCTTATCAACTCCTCAACTTGATCTGTGGAACATCTGGAGTTCCCAGGTTTCTGTCAGACACCATTCCAGGACTTATGAGCTAGCTAGGTCTCAAAAAAGTCTCGTTTTGAAATGGCCTTGTCTTTTGTCTGTGTTAGCAGTCCACCCGGTGATCTCTCAGAGGACCATACTATACTGACTTAAAACATGTTTTATTCACTTACTTTAGCCTTGAAAGGAAAACACTTTTATTTTCCAAGATATCCCAAGTGTAATAACTTAACACAACAGCCTAATTGTTATGTACAAATAACATAAATATTTGTACAGTCTAAAAGGGCAGTGATGGGTAAGAAACAGAGGAAATCAACATTGTTAAGAGGTGCTAATGAGGGGTGTAAAGGGCTGGTAATGATCATCATAACTCACTGTCCAATACACATCATTAATCACACTGGAATAGCAAATGAACAAATACACAAACGTACCCCTGCTGTATGTCTTCCTACTTCAGTGGTGTAATGTTACTGGTCTTCTGCACACCCTGGAAGCACACCTTGCTTTTCTCCCCTCTCACCACAGGACTGCCATATGCACACACACACACACACACACACACACACACACACACACACACACACACACACACACACACACACACACACACACACACACACACAATCAGTGTGTGTGGCTGGATCAGGTCTACTGGTTAGACTAAACACCAGAGTTAGAGTGGCTTGGCTCTCAGTCATTAATCATTCTGACACACTAAAAACACATTTCCCCTTTAATGAATGACTGTATTTGGGTAATCACAGACCCTTTAATTAATGACTGTATTTGGGTAATCACAGACCCTTTAATGACTGTATTTGTGTAATCACAGACCCTTTAATGACTCTATTTGGGTAATCACAGACCCTTTAATGACTGGGTAATCACAGACCCTTTAATTAATGACTGTATTTGGGTAATCACAGACCCTTTAATGAGTGTATTTGTGTAATCACAGACCCTTTAATGACTCTATTTGGGTAATCACAGACCCTTTAATGACTCTGGGTAATCACAGACCCTTTAATTAATGACTGTATTTGGGTAATCACAGAACCTTTAATGACTCTATTTGGGTAATCACAGACCCTTTAATGACTGTATTTGGGTAATCACAGACCCTTTAATGACTGTATTTGGGTAATCACAGACCCTTTAATGACTCTATTTGGGTAATCACAGACCCTTTAATAACTGTATTTGTGTAATCACAGACCCTTTAATGACTCTATTTGGGTAATCAAGAGTGCTTATTTCCATGTACTCCTCTCTCTTTTCTTCTCTGTTTCTCTTTCTCTCTCTCTCTTTTGCTCAAGCTCACTCTCATTCTTCTTCATCCCTCGCTCCTCTCCATTTCTTTCTCTCTCTTACTTTTTCATTTGTATCCTTGGCTGATAGGTGTTCCTGAAGAACTTGTTTTTGTGGTCATTCAAGCCAGCCTGATTATATACCAAACATATTGTACAATGAAGTCATATTGTTACAGAAAAAACAGATAGCAGAGACAAAGACTGAGAGACAAAGACTGAGAGACAAAGACTGAGAGACAAAGACTGAGAGACAGAGACTGAGAGACAGAGACTGAGAGACAGAGACTGAGAGACAGAGACTGAGAGACAGAGACTGAGAGACAGAGACTGAGAGACAGAGACAAAGACTGAGAGACAAAGACTGAGAGACAGAGACAAAGACTGAGAGACAAAGACTGAGAGACAAAGACTGAGAGACAAAGACTGAGAGACAAAGACTGAGAGACAAAGTATAAGACATAGTGAGAGACAGAGACAGAGGCAGAGAGAAAGACTGAGAGACAAAGTATGACATAGTGAGAGACAGAGACAGAGGCAGAGAGAGAGAGAGGCAGAGAGAGAGAGAGAGAGAGAGACAGAGACTGAGAGACAAAGTATAAAAGACATAGTGAGAGACAGAGACAGAGAGAGAGAGAGGCAGAGAGAGAGAGAGAGAGAGACAGAGACTGAGAGACAAAGTATAAGACATAGTGAGAGACAGAGACAGAGGCAGAGAGAAAGACAGACAGAGGCAGAGAGAGAGAGAGGCAGAGAGAGAGAGAGAGGCAGAGAGAGAGAGACAGAGACAGAGACTGAGAGACAAAGTATAAAAGACATAGTGAGAGACAGAGACAGAGGCAGAGAGAAAGACAGACAGAGGCAGAGAGAGAGAGGCAGAGAGAGAGAGAGAGAGACTGACAGAGACAAAGTATGACATAGTGAGAGACAAAGTATGACATAGTGAGAGACAGAGACAGAGGCAGAGAGAGAGAGAGAGACAGAGACAGAGAGACAAAGTACAAGACAAAGAGAGACAGAGACTGACAGAGACAAAGTATGACATAGTGAGAGACAAAGTATGACATAGTGAGAGACAAAGTATAAGACATAGTGAGAGACAAAGAGAGACAGAGACTGAGAGACAAAGTATAAGACACAGTGAGAGAGAGAGAGAGAGAGAGAGAGAGAGAGAGAGAGAGAGAGAGAGACTGAAAGAAAGAGGTAGGGAGTGAAAGTGAGAGAGAGTGAAAGAGAGAGAGAGGGCGAGAGAGAGTGAGTGTGTGTGTATTAGCTTGTCTCTGACCTCCCTGTAAGTCTGTGGTGTGGTGCCTGCTCAGGGTTACAATGGGTAATTAGCCCTGGTTAGCTAAAGAGTCCGAATTAACCTCCAGGAATAAGAGAATGTGCCTGGGAGCCTGCTGAGGAGGAAGGCTGGGATAGGATGGTGTCACCCTTACTGGGTGTGCGGCTAACCCACTAGCCCCAGTTAGCCTCCACTAACCCTCCAGGCCAGCTACAATCACTGCCAAGGCACGTTTTTCCATCAGTAAACCAGTGGTGATGCATGAGAACTGACATCCCCGATGGATTCGTGTGTGTGTGTGTGTGTGCGTCAGTCACAGCCTGATCAGAACCAGCTGCAGCCGTAAGCATTAACAGGGAAACTATAATTGCCGATGCCTTCTCATGCACTGCTGAACTCACTGTGGCCGTACTTTCACATGTCAAGCTGCAGGGAGGGAGGGAGAAAAACCCACAGAGAGAGAGTCAATGGAAAAGGAAGGTCAAGAGAGCAGTGCCATGTTTTAGCACATAACATCTTGAGCAGGTAAATTTACTGTCGGATTTGGGTAATTTACCACAGTGCTGAATGATGAACAGACCTGTTCTCTGTGGCTTGGTTATACTGAAGTTTCATGGCGTGTAGTCACACACAGACACACTCAGGGAAGGGTTGGGTTGCCAGGACTCAGGGCGGTGAGTGAGGAACGTCTATTTCCAACATATTTCCTCTATGTCCTGCTCTGCTCTGTCTGGATGTAATAATGGGATGTGTGATGGTTTAGGAACATTAATCCAACATGTCTGACATCTGTGTGCCCTTTATTCCTGGACCACTTGAAAAGGCCTGTCATAGAGATGAGTGATGAAGTTGGAGAGAGAAAGAGGGAAACAGGGCCGGCTCCAGGAATAAGGCACATACGTGATAGATTAGGGCTCCTGGCCGCTAGGGGGAACTCGACCCAAAAAACGAAACAAAACACTTTTTTGGGGTGGGGGTGCGGGGGAATCAGTCTCAACTTACTGTTAGGAGTTAGAATAGTACTATACACAAAGTTCAAGTACGAAATTTGGTTGTGCATCTACACTTTTACTCTTGTTTTGTCAGTCACTGTCAGCTAACAATTTTTTGATTGGTAAGTTAGTCTAGCCAGTTATCTACATTTGTAGCAATCAGGCTAAATACTGACCGGGAAAGCAGGGCACGTTCCCAGGGGCCCTGACCTCCAGGGGGCCCCCATTTTTCCTGTTAGTCACTCTCACTCAGATATCATTAACATGGCATAAATCACAGAAAAATCTGTAGAATTGCAGGAAATGAACTTACAATTGCAAACATTTCTCTACACCCCATGGCAAAATGGGTAGAATTGCATGAAATGTGTTATAAAATTGCAACATTTTCTCTGTGCCCTATGGCAAAATGTGTAGAACTGCAGAATTTTTTTTCTTTAAAACTGCAACATTTTCTCTACGTCCCATGGCAAAATTAGTCAAATTGCAGGAAAATACCTTTTAAAACGTACGTTTTTATCACTGCTGTCAAGAAGTGGGCCACAAAAAAAAGGGCCCTCAGAAGGCTAAAGCTGGCCCTGGAGGGAAAGAGGGAAAAGGATGACTGTGCTTGTGAGTAGTGTGTTTGTGATCTCTTTTAGTGCTTCCAGAAGAGAAGACACTTAAAAGATGCATCAAGACAGATGTCTGTGGTTTGTGTTCCGTGCCCTGACATGGCTTCTACATGGTGAGCCCATAGTTCCTATACTGAATCTCTGGAAACTGAGGGGCTGTGTGTGTGTGTGTGTGTGTGGGTCTACACTCTTAGAAAAAAAGGGTTCCAAGTAAAACCCTTTTTGGTTCTATGTAAAACCCTCTGTAGAAAGGGTTCTACGTGGAACCAAAACAGTTTCTTCAAAGGGTTCTCCTATGGGGAAGACTGATGAACCCTTTTAGGTTCTAGACAGCACCTTCTTTTCTAAGAGTGCACCTCTCCTTCCTGTACTCCATCTCTCTCTCAGAGATGGAGGAGCTGCTCTACACTCTGTCATCATTAATCACCAAGGCTGTCAGCTGTCCATCCAGGTCTGTCATACACACACAAACCTCTCACAGCAATGTCTGTGTTTGTGCATGTGTATCTTTAAAAAATACCCAATAATGTTAGGTCCTGTTTTAGCTTACACTCCTAGAAAAAAGGTGCTATCTAGAATCTAAAAGAGTTCTTTGGCTGTCCCATAAGATAACCCTTTGAATAACTGCTTTTGGTTCCAGGTAAAAACCCTTTTGGGTCCAGGTAGAACCCTTTCCACAGGGTTCTACATGGAATTAATTACCTGGTACCAAAAAGGGTTCTCCTATGGGGACCGTTGAAGAACCATTTTTGGAGTGTTGCTTGGAGGGACTAAATTACACGTAACACATGCTCTCCAGCAGCAGCAGTGTGAAAGCACCCTGGGCGCCATGCGAGTCCTGAAATCTGCTGTAAACACTAGCCAACCCCGAGATGGATGGACAGAGTGATGGATGAGAGTAAAGGGAAGAAAGGAATGATGGATGGATTGGATTGGATAAAGGAGCTATGGATGAGTAACAACGAAATGGAAAATGGCACGGCTATTCATTTCTCCCTCGAGGCTCTCTAATTCAATTCTATCTGTCCTAACTTTTATTGAGGCCTAGCTGGTATTGTTCCCCCGTGGCTCAGTTTCTCAGGATCTGTAGGTGTTCCCATTGGGAGATACAGATGGGTTTTACTCAGAGCCTTTAGGTGGTGACAGAGACAGTCACAGAGCTCACTGCTTTTTACTTTCAAACAAAGACACTTGACTTGGAAACTATAGGTGGACCTTTCTGGCAGCAAAACTTTGACTAAAACCCTGTATAAATGATGAAGCAGACAGAAAAAGACAACACTCATAACCAGTGATATGAATTCATCACACACACACACACACACACACACACACACACACACACTCTCAGATCTAAAACAACAAAAGGATCAGAGAACAATCCAACATCAGACGTCACTTTGACTGAAGTCCCTTTAAGTCAGTCAGTCTGTCTGTCAGTCAGTCTGTCAGGCTGCTGTCCGTGCTTCTTAACAACCTGATCTTGAGCTCTCCCATTTAAATTAAACCCCAGGCTCTGCTCCTTAACCATGTCTCTGAGTTTCCTAGGCCAAACACCAGGGCTACAGAAGCTACATGGGACACCTGAAACCTACTTTGCAACCCAACCACGAGTATCTCCTCCCGCTGCCCTACAAATGAACCCAGAACATCTTTTGTTCATTCAGCCCTTTGTTAACCAGGTGGCTGAGAACACATTAGCTTGTGAGGAGGTGAGGAGAGGGATTGAATGAGCCATTTGGAAGACATCACATCTCTGACAAGGTCTCGGGAACATAGAAGACTGAAAACGGGAGCAGTTTCCATGGTTTCCGTGGCGATGGGGTTGTGACCCAGTTGGTCTGCCTGTCAGGACTGTAACTGACCACCGTAGGTAATCTATACTCCGACAGGCCCCCGACAGTTTCTCGTAACCAGGAAGTAGCAT
Source organism: Oncorhynchus kisutch (assembly GCF_002021735.2). NCBI lineage: Eukaryota > Metazoa > Chordata > Actinopteri > Salmoniformes > Salmonidae > Oncorhynchus > Oncorhynchus kisutch. The sequence continues at coordinate 27,727,553 of NC_034196.2, read as the reverse complement.
ATTACCTCTGCCAATCACACTGAGCTGGAGTAACATGAAAGACGGACAGGTCCTTATCCTGAACATGACCAGACAGACACGGGTTTAGCTCTGATGTCTATCTGGACATAACACAGACATAGAGAAGGCTGGGACTCAATCAAAACTCAGTGGGTGCCAAAACTGACCTGTCTGCCTGTCTGTGAAACACTAACTGAAAGTCAAGCACACCCAACCCCATCCTTCACCTGGTTGGGACTGTCTGTAGAACAATAGCACCTGGCACACACTGGCTCTACATTGAAACAAGGCAGATGATGCACACTGACAAAGGCTGTCCTACCAGAGTAGGTCACTTATATTCATATAGGTCATTATATTCATATCTGTTGTGATGATTGAAATCAACTCAGGGATGAATACCACAGGATGGCAGAGGACCAATACAACAGTTCCTGGGTAGGTCTCAAGAGAGACATACAATATCCATATCTCAAGAGATCCATATCTCATGGAATATTTTGAAACCATTACATCAGCATGTAAAAGAAATCCCTGTCACTCAAGCTGCACAGTTCCTTCTCCTTGATATTAGATTCACTATAAGTTTGCATCCTGTTCTTTTAGGTCAAATGCAATCAACTGATTGTTCTGAACAAGAAAGATGTTTCTTTCCACTTTGCTTTTTAACACAAGTATTTGGATCTGTAAGTATTTATATCTATATTGCATGTCAAATCGCAATCGCAATATTTCGCAATATTTCCATTATTGTGCAGCCCGACGTAATACTTTACTGAATTATACTGAAATAGTCATTCTAAAATTTACAATTTTGTAATTTAGCAGACACTTTTATCTAAAGCAACTAACAATAAGCATTCTCCAGTATTCTTCTTTGTATCTTAGTTGCGTTGTCTCTGAATGTTCTCTCCAAACTGAGTGACTCATTATTACATAGCTGGTTATAATGGCCTAATGAACCAAATCAAACAGATTGAGATGAATGAGGTGTCAAGAAGAGACCAATTGGATTGACAAATGAAAACGACAAAATATATATTCATTATCATTTATTAAACAAAATATGACCTTGCCTTTAAATCGGACAGCTCTGCCATCACACAATCTTTGCTTCCCGGGTTTGGGTTCGTATCGCTCTCTTACCCAGGTCATTCTGCCAAATACTTTACAAAAAATATCACATTTCCTTTCACTATTAATCTGCTGTACAAACAACAATTAGGAAGCCAGAGAGGGAGAGAAAGAGATGTGACATGCACATTCAATCAGAGAAGGATAGGAAAACAAGAAAACCACGTATTTTTGTAAGGAGAAGAAAATATACTTTGTTGTGAAGTTTGCATGAGTGAATGTTATCATTTTAAACAAATCCTGTTCATAATAGATCAAATGATAACGGTATAACTGCAAAATAATAATAAGAAAAGTTCAAATTTATGTTTTGGAAAGTAAACTTGAAAGCCAAAGCACTCAGTTAAAAAATAAATAAAATTTCTATTTTCAGTCAAAGAAGAAGCAAAATGTATGTAACTGAATCAAATCTCAAAACCATAATCGAGCTAAACTCACAAACTCAGGATCAAGCTAGCATGCATCCGATTGTCCCCCAGTGCCGGCCCGCCCCCCCCCCCCCTGCTATAGGTTAATGCCATCACTATCTCCTCTCCTGTCTTTCCACTGCAATCACTATTCCCAACTTGACATGAAGAGATCTAGGAGGCGTTCTACAGCATCCTACCAGCAGCTATCAGCCAGCCCAGTCTGTGATGCTATTACAACCCAACATGGCACCATGTCTACTGGTCCAGTCAAATCCACTTGTTCATAAAGTGCAGCATCCTAGTGTGCCGACATGCAAGCATCCAGACCCTTCTCTGGCTCCTCCATAGAATCCTGCTTTGGTATGGAGTAGTAGTGAGCCCCCATATAGGCAAGATGTGCTACCCGCAGAAGCTCCAGAAACACCTTCATCCAGGGCTTACATAACATTTCTATTAAAACCAATTGGATCCAAAGATTCCAGCAGTTTTAGGCAGGGAGCAGCAGAGCGAGGCAGGAAGGAGTGGGAGAGCTGCCTTGGCTTAGTAATTTGAGGAGAAACACTGTTATAGACTGTGTGGATGGATGGAGAATCACTGGTAGCCCAGGGCAGATGCTGAGCCAAGTCTCTGGCTATAGAGAGCATAGTGGGGGTAGTAAGGAGAACCAGCCTGGAGGGAGTGCAGGGGGATGGAGGTAGGTCCAGGGGGCAGGTGGACCTTACCATAGGGGTGGTACCGGGCCAGACCCAGGGTATGAGGAGCCCTGAGGGAGAATGAGTTCTGCAAGGAGGCCTGGCTCTGGTGGGGGAGGTGGAGGTGGCAAGAGGCAGCAGAGGAGGAGACAGAGGGGTAGGCAGAGAATAACTTACTGTCCATCCCTCCAGGTAAGGAGGTGTGTGTGCGCAGGTGGGCTAGTAGCTCGTCTGAGGTGGAGAAGCGTTTATCACAAGGACCCCCAGCTGATACCCAGTTACAGGCATGAGGGATGGGGTCATTGGAGAGCATGAAGCCGTAGGTGTAGAGGGGGTGGGACAGGGTGGGGGTGATGCTGGAAGACATAGTGCTGGGGTGGAGGGAGTGGAGGGGGTGGGAGGGGTAGAACAAGCCTGGATAGCCTGATTTGATGGAAGAGGAGGGGTCATGGACGCAGGGATTGCTCCCCCCCAGGTGGGGTGAGTTAGGGTAGCTGAGGCAGTACGGATCCCTGCACAAGCCCTGCATGAAGGAGAGGGGAGAGGTACCAGTGAGGGGGCTGGAGCTATGGTGCTTCCCCGGTACCCTCACCCCCCCTCCTCCCAGACCAGACTTGGTAGGGTCCAACCCTGGGACAAACTGGGAGGGATATCCAGCATAGGCCCCCACTACAGAGCCATGGTAGCCCATACCAGAGGAGGACAGGGGGAAGACAGAGTGGCCAGTCTTGTAGGGAGAGATGGGAGTGATGTGTCCAGGACCCAGGCTGAGTGGTGGGGGTTGGGAGTCCATCTTGCCCAACTCATGGCTGGGGCTTCCCTCAGAGCTGCCTGTGCTGGAGTTGGTGCTGGCTCTGGCATGGCTGGAGTTAGCCATCTGGGGACTGTCCAAACTGACCTTATTCACATCTGACTCCTTCTTAAGATGGCCGCCACTGCTGCTGCTACTGTTGCTGTTCCTGTGTGGACTGCTCTGTTCCTGTTTGTGTTCTCCATTCAGAGTCTGAGAGTGGGAAACATGTAGTCCGTGAGGCGACTGGCTCTGTCTGTGTGTCTGTGACGACTGCTGTGTGTGCTGAGGAGGCGTGCCACTACCCACCCTGGAGTTGGGAGAGATGGCGTGTGGCGGAAAGGATGGACAAGAACCTGATAAGTTACTGTTAGCTCCTCCATTCCCATTACTAGGTACCCTGAAGCCGGTCTTGTCAGAACTGTTATTAGAGCTACAAACCCTGTCTCTCCGACTGTCTCCCCCTACTTTGTTATAGGGCTTGAAGCTGGACTTGTCCTCCTGTGAGGGCCGGTGCTCCCCCAGTTTGTGACTGGAGGAGGAGGAAGAGGAGTGTCCATCATGGTCACCATGGCCATTAGAGATAGAGCTTAGTTTGGAGGAGGGAGGGTCAGGCTTGCCGATCTGAGAGCAGGTCTGAGCCAGCAGGGCCAGGGGACTCTTCTTGGCATCCAGCTGGAGAAATAAACCAAGACTTTATGTTAAGTTAAAGTACTTTCACGATAACAGTTGTATAAATAAATACAGACAGAGACAGAAAGTACTTAAATTACTGTTAGCAGTAATTGTTTAAATGTATTTGGCAGTAATGAGGTCTTGCTGTAAGTTATGGCTAGTTTTATCGAATAGATGTAAGCCTATTGTCTACAAAGTTGAAGCAAAATAGTAGAAACAGTCATTCGAAAAAAAACTGCAGCCCAGGGGATATAGCATATGAGAAAAGATGCTCAGGGAATTACTTTTCAGAAGTCCTTAATGTGCACCCCCCCCCCCCCCCCCCCCCCAAAAAATACCCCTTATTGGCTAAAAGTCGAGGAACATTCTTGCGCAAAAAAAACGCACCAATGTGTTGAGAATAAACCGTGAGTAGAATCATCTATAAGCCAAACAACAACAACATTCAATGTGACAATTCACCAGGACTAAATAAACATTCACCATACCTCAATGCTCACTGGTGCAGATTGCAGGGGCTGCAGGTATTCCGGGTGGTGGAGTAAGTGGCTGGTGTGCGCCGTCAACATCTTGAGTATCTGTATTGGGAGCTGCTTTGCCTGGCGAATAGGATCCAAAAGAGTCGGTGAAGAAACTAACGCGCCCGTTGGGGAGCTGCAGTTAACACTACGGTCACAGGATTCGGAGGTATGGCTGCGTATCTCGTGCGTAATAGATCCAAAAGAGAAATCTTTAATTGGGGAGGGAAACGAAAATATGTTGGAGAGGGGCCGTGCTTTGTTAAAGTCCCGGAAAAGTAAAGTGTATAATTATCCATGCGCAGTGTAAAGTTTAATTATAATCCGCTAGAGAACGCCTGTAGCCTACTCCCCATCTAGTTTCATTTTACAGAAGTTGACGTTCGGTTCTTCACTCATGATGCCTATTCCAGAATTGTTCTTCCGGGGGTTCTAATTCACAAAATCCACATCAATCGGGATGTGAGCGAAATATATGCATACAATTCAGTTACAGAATAAATATAGCCAAAGTGAGAAAATATGTAGAGGTTCCAAAAGACGGCATAAAATCGAACTCTCACGGCTCCAGTCTATAGCGCACTCTCTCTGTTTCTCCAGCACTCACACATCATCCGGGCCGTACCTCGAGTGTGTGAGATCACAAGCGGACCTTCGATGTAAGCGAGCCGCCGTCCAATAGTTGGTTTAAAAATGAGAAGGGCTGATGCGTTTCTTCTGAAGGCGGAGCAATATATTGTCCCCCTCGGCCAATGAAGACAGACTGTCCATTGTATTTCATGGTGTTAGATAAGTCTTCCGATAATCTTTCAAAAGTCATAATGTAAGAACTGATGCAGAACATGTTTTACCAGGCGCTCTATATGGTATTTATGTTGATTTATGTATCATTGCGAGTGTATCAGTGTGCCTTATACATGACCGACAGGGGGCACTATTGATGACATTGTTTTACAAGGTTTATTGTCGTCACCATCACCAATACAATAGGCTACAACCAAGTTTTTGGCTTATATTGGCTGTGAGGCAAATTTAAATCCAAAAGACTCTTGTGACTGTTGTGGTTAATGTAGGGTTGAAATCAAGTTACTGTTAACAGAAATGTAATAACATTGCTTAGCCTGTGCCACATTCAACTCTCAATCTCCTTATTTGAATGTACAAAGTCAAATGGGAGTCACACACATTTTACATACCTACTCCTTAGTCTACTTGAGACATTGAAATTGAGTTTCACATACTGATCCCAGTAAATTCACTTGGACTGTTTTTGATTATTTTATGTCATTTTCACAACCAGTCATGGAGAAATGTGCTAAAGAGGTTGAACACTGCCTCTATATTCATGGTTCTATAAATCTGGAATGTTAATAACTTGATTGCATTACCGCCAGGCTGCTGACTGACTCTGCAATGAGCTAATTTTGTTAACCTAATTATACAATGAATTGGTTAAAGTACTTAAAAATTACGCCTGACAAGAGCTATTAGCGGCGGCCCAGAATAGTCTCAGTCTGCGGGGCTGTGATGCTCCCAATTCTCTGGCTGCCCTCTCAAACCAGAGAGAAATAAATGGGTCATAATCCCTCAGAATCAGAACCTATGGGCAAAAGGCTGCATGATAATGGAAATGAGAAGAAGATGATGAAAATGTGTCCATCTAGTACAGTGTTCTCGATATAAGATAGCTGTGCCTCATGGCAAATTATAAACTGGGTGGTTTGAGCCCTGAATGCTGATTGGCTGACAGCCATGGTATATCAGACCGTATACCACGGGTATGACAAAACATTTACGTTGGTAACATTTACGTTGGTAACCAGTTTATAATAGCAATAAGGCACTTCTGGGTTTTGTAGTATATGGCCAATACACCAGGGCTAAGGGCCGTGTGTCACGATCGTCGTATGGAGTAGACCAAAGCGCAGCGTGGTTAGAATACATTCTTGTTTATTAATGAAGAACACTTAAACAAAAACAACAAAACGAATAAGACAAACGTGGCCGCTATATAAACAATGTGCTAACGTGCAACATAACATAGACAATAACCCACAAAATACCCAAAGAAGATGGCTGCCTAAATATGGTTCCCAATCAGAGACAACGATAAACACCTGCCTCTAATTGAGAACCAATCTAGGCAACCATAGACCAACATGAACACCTAGAGGAAAACAACCCCATAAATCTACAAAAAAAACTAGACAGTACAAACACCCTAGAATAAGACAAAAACACACATATCACCCATGTCACACTCTGACCTAACCAAAATAATAAAGAAAACAAAGAATACTAAGGTCAGGGCGTGACAGTACCCCCCCCACCAAGGTGCGGACTCCGGCCGCAAAAACCTAATCTAAAGGGGAGGGTCCGGGTGGGCCTCTTTCACGGCGGCGGCTCGGGTGCTGGACGTGGACCCCACTCCACCATAGTCTTAGTCCACTTTTGTGGCCTCCTAGGAACGGCGACCCTCGCCGCCAACCTAGGACTGGCAACCCTACTAAAGGGCCCCACTGGACTGAGGGGCAGCTCCGGACTGAGGGGCAGCTCCGGACTGAGTGGTAGCTCAGAACTGAGGGGTAGCTCAGGACTGAAGGGTAGCTCCTGGCTGGCTGACAGCTCTGGCAGCACCTGGTTGGCTGACGGCTCTGGCAGCTCCTGGCTGTGTCGTGCATAAGAACAGCCCTTAGCCGTAGTATATTGGCCATACCCCCCCCCCCCTCCCCGTGCCTTATTGCTAAAATATATAACAGTAGTAATTACATTTGTAGTGATAATATTGCATCATGTTTTATGATATTGTGGACATAATAACATAGTAGCTACATTGGCAGAGCCTGCTGTATATACATACTAACGAGTAGCTAGTTTTAAAGGTAGACTCGAAATGAGGTTGCCACATGCAGCACCGCAGATATTGAGATGAGTGAGATGCAGGACTTCACTCTCACACAGTCACACACAGTATCTGCGGATGTGCATGTGTTCTCTTCATGCTGTTACAACGTGGTAGGGCACCAAAATAGCTGAGAAGTTGAGCCTCTATGCTGTTTACTTTCTACCTCTATGTCATATTGCTGAGTCTACCTTTTATTTATCTGTTACTACACCATCCTCATACACCAGCTGTTAGTCAGTGTTTTTAAAGGTGATATATTTTGATGTAGCACCCCTCTTCCCTCAGATAGACACCCAGAGCAACACAACTCCCAGTATACACCTCATAGAGGTGATACGAGGCAGAGTGCTGGAGAAACATGACATCAGGGAATAGGGTCAAAGTTCAACACCACTGGAGAGACTGCAGCTGTATGGAGGAGACTGCACTCTGTACCTGTGTCATGATGAGACACAGGCATGACAGATGCAATGATACTCTATCAAACTTGTTTATCAAAGTTAGTTAGCAACTAATTGATCCTGCTTTGTACCCCTCAGGGTTTATTCCCTTGACCATCAACATGAAAAGGAAAGGAAGAATAGTATGAGGGATGAGAGAGGGAAGAAGGACCCAGCAGGGGGAGGACAAAAGAAAAGGCAGAGAAGATAGAGAGAGAAAGTGAGGGTCGGCCTGAACAATGGGAATCTCCTGCTGGACTTACCGTCAGTCACCTTGAAGTTGGTCAGTAACAGCTGTGAAATGTTGCATCTGTGTGTGTGTGTGTGTGTGTGTGTGTGTGTGTGTGTGTGTGCCACAGGCTTCCCGTGGCGAGGGGCAATCTATCTCCAAACCTCTTTCTCTGATCACAGAACATAATCACCGCAACGCCACTCAGCAAATCAATGGAGACCATCTTGACAGACAGATCTAAACAAGCCCCAATGATTGATAGATCTGTTCACTGTACAGCGACATACAGTACAGAATGTTGTGTACTGGGTGGAAGGTCTACATACACATACAGAGAGACAAACACACACACACTTTCAAAACCAACACTGGGATTTATTGACATTGAGGTGGAGCATAATTTATAATGATCTCTGACAGATAGAAGTCAGATCCTTCTATAACCAATGGAGTCTTTCATTGTAAAATGGTCATAAATCTCTCTTGTTTTCTCCCAGACAGGCATCAAGGCCAGTTCTAATCCCTTTTTATGTTCCCATAGTAACCACCACACACACACACCTTGGACATGATTGACAGCAAGTGTGTGCTGACAAATAAACCACACGCAAGCATGAACACACACACACTCTTTCTCTCTCACACACCATCTGTAGATGTTATAGTGTGTGTTCATTTCCATAGTTAAACAAGGCTAATCTGTGTGAGGATGCTGTGTCAGTCAGCTGTAGTGAATAGAGCTCTTATCTCTCAGCAGTCTGATACTCAGAACCTGTTTGTTTTATCCTCTAGTCCCTCCACCTGCCTGCCTGTCTGCCTGTCACCAGCTAATGTCAACAATCACATATTTAAATAACAGTAGATGTTCCACTCCCTCAAACACACACTCAGAAACACACACACACACACACGTGCACACACACAACCCTTGCCATGCCACACATGCTCTTCCCCAAAACAAAAGCTGCCGTTGTTCTCAGACAGCAGGCAGGGAGAGGAAAGGAGCAGTTATCTGCTAGCTGTGGTTCTGTGGGTGGGGAAAGAGATTCAAGAGATCAGGCTTCCCTGAGATGAGGCATCAAGGCTGGATCAGATCAGATGAGGGAACAATGTTCATCTGAAATCAAAGTTGGAGTTTTTTTGTGTAGAAAATCCAAAACCTGACTAGTGTTTTAAGAAGTGAGTGTGTTTGTTTCATTCATTGTCACACCCGTAGAAGCGTCCCACTGGGCACAGAGGTTTTGATTTACATTTGGTTGAGTTGTCAACTAATGTGAATTCAATGTGAAAAAAAAAAAAATGTAGATATAGGTGACAAGTTGAGCGAAAAAAAATAACAACTTTCTGTTACGTTGATGGCTTTCTGCAAATCTAATCAGTTTTCCAAGTTGATTCAACATCATCACAAAGATCTTTTTTTATAAATTATGTGTAAACAACGTTGAATCAACCAGTTTTTGCCCAGTTGGATAACTCATTCCTCATTTGTGTGATTTTCAGCTTTATATTGAGTCGGTGGCTGAAAGGAAAGCCGATCGTTCTGGTCCTGAACCGCCATCATTAATCTTCAGTCTGTCAATAAAATCAAAGAAAAAGGCAGTTACGTGTAACAGTGCAACCAACTGGACCCAGATCTATGGTACCTATTGACCCAGTCAGCCAGTTCAATAAGTCACTTTGATAGGGAAGTCTGTGGGACGGTTACGCTGAGTGTGAGAGGAGAAATGGGAAAGGAAGGGGTGAGGGAGAGAAGTGTGGGGGGAGGGTGGAGGAGAGAGAGGGAGCGATTCTTTGCTACTCAGCTAAAGTGTCTATATTATTTAACCCTCCATCCAACCCTCACTTACAGCGTGAATGTAAAAGATTACTAATATGTGGTGGCCATCTTGAAAGCCGAGGGCTATACAGGACTGATGGTTAGGCATAATGTAGGCTGTGTGCTGGGTGCACACCAGCATAATCGTTGGCCAGCAAACCCCATTCCAAACCCCATTCCAAACCCCATTCCAAACCCCAAACACCCCATTACAGAGGGAAATATGTATTACAGCCTCAGAATGCATGCATGCATACACACACACACACACACACACACACACACACACACACACACACACACACACAGACACATATACACACGCACACATACACACACACACACACACACACACACACACACACACACACACACACACACACACACACACACACACACACACACACACACACACATATACACACATGCACACACACACACACACACAGACACATATACACACGCACACATGCACACACACATTATTCTTTCACATCTGTCAGCTTTCAACACACGCCACACCTCCTCTCTCTAGTCACGCCAGCAGCCCTGCCACAATCTATCTAAACACTTTATTTGGGCTTAAACCAAGACTATTGTGTTGTTGGGCTACAGTTGAAAGACTACTGAAACATGCCACATGTTTTCGCTCCAATTAATTTTTTTGTTTGTTTTCCATGATGAGTTTACAATCCCAATGCAGGAATCCAGATCGCACAACAACACTGTTTGGCCACTCTAGGGAGTTGAGCAGCTATTGACTGGATTTTCATATTCTGTTATTAGATGTTATGTTTGAAATCCATGAGAAGGACAAAAAGTTCTGCTTTCCTTAGTGACTGTGTGTGTGTGTGTGTGTGTGTGTGTGTGTGTGTGTGTGTGTGTGTTTGTGTGTGTCTGCCTGCCTGAGCGTGTATGACGGACCCCATATGTAATTTATGGAAGGAGGAATGATGTTTGCCTTATTGGCCCTGTCATTCATGGGAGTGGAGGGTGGAGGGGTAGGGGGTGACTGTTGTCAGAGCGTTCGTCAGGCTTTGATGTCACCCATATCCGAGGGCCGATGTGCAAATCATTGTGTAAGTAAATCAACGCCATTCTGCCATCACCATGTCACATCACACAAATAATTATCACCCTGTTCCAGCCACATCAGCCATCTCACGGCTTGACGTTTGACAGCCAGTATCAAGATAGTGCCATTATGTCATCATTATAACTGGCATTAAATGTTGGCCTTTTGAGCATTGAGTAGGTCCTAAGATGGATGATGTCTTCACAAAAGTCATAGATTTTTTTATTTTTTTATAACCAAGAATACCCCCCCCCCACCCCCTTTTCTCATCCTTGTGTAATGATGACTCACTAATATCTTTAATTGGTAAGCCTCTATAACTCATCTTGTTGGCAGAAGGGTTGATCATTACAAATGCATGGAAACTCTCCAACCACATCTGGTAAAAAGGTTATTGTTATTAGGTAGCGCTTCAACACTCTTAGTTTTTGCTAAATATACCTGATATGCTGTTTCCCTTCTGCATTGACATCATATCGCTGAGTCTACCTTTAATTTATCTGTTACTACACCATCCTCAAACACCAGCTAGTACTATACATTCATCAGTGTCATCGTGGTGATACGAGGCAGAGTGCTGGAGAAACATGACATCAGGGAATAGGGTCAAAGTTCAACACCACTGGAGAGACTGCAGCTGTATGGAGGAGACTGCACTCTGTACCTGTGTCATGATGAGACACAGGCATGACAGATGCAATGATACTCTATCAAACTTGTTTATCAAAGTTAGTTAGCAACTAATTGATCCTGCTTTGTACCCCTCAGGGTTTATTCCCTTGACCATCAACATGAAAAGGAAAGGAAGAATAGTATGAGGGATGAGAGAGGGAAGAAGGACCCAGCAGGGGGAGGACAAAAGAAAAGGAAGAGAAGATAGAGAGAGAAAGTGAGGGTCGGTCTGAACAATGGGAATCTCCTGCTGGACTTACCGTCAGTCACCTTGAAGTTGGTCAGTAACAGCTGTGAAATGTTGTGTGTGTGTGTGTGTGTGTGTGTGTGTGTGTGTGCGTGTGTGGTTTTCTGTTGTTGATGGTGTGAAGATTCACTTTTCACACTAAAGTACGTTCATCTCTAGGAGACAGAACGCGTCTCCTTCCTGAGCGGTATGATGGCTGTGTGCTCCCATGATGTTTTTACTTGCGTACTATTGTTTGTACAGATGAACGTGGTACCTTCAGGCATTTGGAAATTTCTCCTAAGGATGAACCAAACTTGTGGAGGTCAACAATTTTTTTTCTGATGTTTTGGCTGATTTCTTTCTTTACTTAGTGTATGTAAACTTCTGACCCACTGGAATTGTGATACAGTCAATTATTAGTGAAATAGTCTGTCTGTTAACAAATGTTGGAAAAATGACTTGTGTCATGCACAAAGTAAATGTCCTAACTTCTTACGGCTCTCGACAACATTCTGCTGAAAAGGCAGGGCACGAAATTCAAAAGTTTTTTTTTTTGAAATATGTAACTTTCATACATTAACAAGTGCAATACACCAAATGAAAGATAAACTTCTTGTTTATCTACCCATCATGTCCGATTTCAAAAAGGCTTTACAGCGAAAGCACAACATATGATTATGTTTGGTCAGAGCCAAGTCACAAAAACACACACAGCCATTTTTCCAGCCAAAGAGAGTAGTCACAAAAAGCAGACATACAGATCAAATTAATCACTAACCTTTGATGATCTTCATCAGATGACACTCATAGGACATCATGTTACACAATACATGTATGTTTTGTTTGGTAAAGTGCATATTTATATCCAAAAACCTTAGTTTACATTGGCACGTTACGTTCAGTAAAGTTTTGCTTCCAAAACATCCAGTGATTTTGCAGAGAGCCACGTCAATTTACAGATATACTCATAATAAACATTGATAAAAGATACAAGTGTTATTCACAGAATTAAAGATATACTTCTCCTTAATGCAACCGCTGTGTCAGATTTTTTTTAAACAAATCAAGCCAAACAGATATCCGCCATGTTGGAGTCAACACAAGTCAGAAATAGCATTATAAACATCCCAGTTCCACAATAAATGTTTGATTTGTTCGATAAAGTCCATAATTTATGTCCAAATGCCTCCTTTTTGTTCACGCGTTTAGCCCATTAATCCAAATTCATGATGCTCGATCACTAGGTGCAAAAAACCAAAACAATTCCATTACAATCCGTAGAAACATGTCAAACGATGTATAGAATCAATCTTTAGGATGTTTTTATCATAAATCTTCAAAAATGTTCCAACCGGAGAATTCCTTTGTCTGTAGAATTACAATGCAATGCAAGTTAACTATCACGTGAATGCGCGTGGTCAGCTCATGCCTCTCTGCCAGACCACTAACTCATTCCCCTCTCATTTGCCCCCACTTCACAGTAGAAGCATCAAACAAGGTTATAAAGACTGTTGACATCTAGTGGAAGCCTTAGAAAGTGCAATATGACCCCATAGATACTGTGTTTTTGATAGGGAATGAGTTGAAAAACTACAAACCTCAGATTTCCCACTTCCTGGTTGGATTTTCTCTCAGGTTTTTGCCTGCCATTTGGGTTCTGTTATACTCACAGACATCATTCAAACAGTTTTTGAAACTTCAGAGTGTTTTCTATCCAAATAATAATAATAATAATTATAATACTAATAATATGCATATATTAGCAACTGGGCCTGAGTAGCAGACAGTTTACTCTGGGCACCTTATTCATCCAAGCTACTCAATACTGCCCCCAGCCATAACAAGTTTAAGGCAATGCTACCAAATACTAATTGAGTGTATGTAAACTTCTGACCCACTGGGAATGTGATGAAAGAAAGAAAAGCTGAAATAAATAATTCTCTACTATTATTCTGACATTTCACATTCTTAAAATAAAGTGGTGATCCTAACTGACCTAAAACATGGAATTTTTACTCTGATTAAATGTCAGGAATTGTGAAAAACTGCGTTTAAATGTATTTGGCTAAGGTATATGTAAACTTCCGACTTCAACTGTATGTAAGAATGCTGTTCTTTGGCTACAGCTCAGCATTCAACACCATAGTACCCTCCAAGCTCATCATCAAGCTGAAGGCCCTGTGTCTCAACCCCTCCCTCTGCAACTGGATCCTGGACTTTCTTACGGGCCGCCCCCAGGTGGTGTAGGTAGGAAACAACATCTCCACGTCACTGACCCTCAACACTGGGGCCCCACAAGGGTGTGTTCTCAGCCCTCTCCTGTACTCCCTGTTCACCCACAACTGCATGGCCATGCACGCCTCCAACTCAATCATGAAGTTTGCAGACATCACAACAGCAGTGGGCTTGCTCACCAACAACGATGTGACAGCCCACAGTGAGGAGGTGAGGGCACTTGGAGTGTGGTGTCAGGAAAACAACCTCTCACTCAACGCCAACAAAACAAAACAAAGCGACAGCAGTGGAGAAAGTGGAAAGTTTTAAGTTCATGGGCATACACATCACAGACAAACGGAAATGGTCCACCCACACAGACAGTGCCTCTTCAACCTCAGGAGGCTGAAGAAATTTGGCCTGTCACCCAAAACCCTGACAAACTTTTACAGATGCACAACCGAGAGCATCCTGTTGGGCTGGATCACAGCCTGGTACGGCAACTGCACCGCCCTCAACCGCAAGGTTCTCCAAAGGGTGGTGCAGTCTGCACAACGCATCACCAGGGGCAAACTACCTGCCCTCCATGACACCTACAGCACCCGAGATCACAGGAAGGCCATATAGATCATCAAGGACAACAACCACCCGAGCCACTGCCTGTTCACACCGCTATCATCAATAATGCGAGGTCAGTACAGGTGCATCAAAGCTGGGACTGAGAGATTGAAAAACAGCTTCTATCTCAAGGCCATCACTGTTAAATAGCCATCACTAACTCAGAGAGGCTGCTGCCTACACTGAGACCCAATTGTGCTTCTACACCTGCATTGCTTGCTGTTTGGGGTTTTAGGTCTGTACAGCACTTTGAGATATCAGCTGATATAAGAAGGGCTTTATAAATAAATTTGATTTTATCGCTGGTCACTAATAAATGGATCACTAGTCACTTTAGAGACAACTAGCGGGACAACTTCCAGTGAAACTCAAGGGCGTGTGTTACGGTTTTCTAGGTGTGAAGGAGAGTCGGACCAAAATGCAGCGTGTAGATTACGATTCATGTTTAATGACAAACACACTAAACACAAACACTACAAAACAATAAACGTAACGAAAACCGAAACAGCCTATACTTGTGTAAACTAACACAGAACAAGGACATCAGGACACTAAGGACAATCACCCACGACAAACTCAAAGAATATGGCTGCCTAAATATGGTTCCCAATCAGAGACAACGATAAACACCTGCCTCTGATTGAGAACCACTCCAGACAGCCATAGACTTTGCTAGATAACCCCACTAGCTACAATCCCAATACATACACACCAAAACACCAAGACAAAACACACCACAATACAAAAACCCCATGCCACACCCTGGCCTGACCCAATACATGAAGAAAAACACAAAATACTTAGACCAGGGCGTGACAGAACCCCCTCCCCTAAGGTGCGGACTCCCGAACGCACCTCAAAACAATAGGGAGGGTCCGGGTGGGCGTCTGTCCATGGTGGCGGCTCCGGCGCGGGACGTGGAACCCACTCAGTCAATGTCTTAGTCCCCTCTCCTCGCGTCCCTGGATAGTCCACCCTCGCCGCCGACCATGGCCTAGTAGTCCTCACCCAGAACCCCACTGGACTGAGGAGCAGATCGGGACTGATGGACAGCTCGGGACTGAGAGGAAGCTCGGGAGTGAGAGAAAGCTCGGGAGTGAGAGAAAGCTCGGGAGTGAGAGAAAGCTCGGGAGTGAGAGAAAGCTCGGGAGTGAGAGAAAGCTCGGGAGTGAGAGGAAGCTCGGGAGTGAGAGGAAGCTCAGGCAGGTAGGTAGATCTACCAGATCCTGGCTGGCTGGTGGTTTCAGCAGATCCTGGCTGACTGGCAGATCCTGGCTGACTGGCAGATCCTGGCTGACTGGCGGATCCTGGCCGACTGGCGTATCTGGCGGATCCCGGCCGACTGGCGGATCCCGGCCGACTGGCGGATCCCGGCCGACTGGCGGATCCCGGCCGACTGGCAGTTCTGGCAGATCCCGGCTGACTGGCGGATCTGGAAGAGTCTGGTTGACTGGCAGATCTGGAAGAGTCTGGTTGACTGGCAGATCTGGAAGAGTCTGGTTGACTGGCAGATCTGGAAGAGTCTGGTTGACTGGCAGATCTGGAAGAGTCTGGTTGACTGGCAGATCTGGAAGAGTCTGGTTGACTGGCGGATCTGGAAGAGTCTGGCTGACTGGCGGATCTGGAAGAGTCTGGCTGACTGGCGGATCTGGAAGAGTTTGGCTGACTGGCAGATCTGGAAGAGTCTGGCTGACTGGCGGATCCTGGCAGACTGAAAGATCTGGCTGCTCCATGCTGACTGGCGGCTCTGGCTGCTCCAAGCTGACTGGCGGCTCTGGCTGCTCCATGTAGGCTGACAGCTCTGGCGGCTTCTTACAGACTGGCAGCTCTGGCGGCTCCTTGCAGACTGGCAGCTCTGGCGGCTCCTTGCAGACTGGCAGCTCCTTGCAGACTGGCAGCTCCTTGCAGACTGGCAGCTCCTTGCAGACTGGCAGCTCCTTGCAGACTGGCAGCTCCTTGCAGACTGGCAGCTCCATGCAGACTGACAGCTCCATGCAGACTGACAGCTCGGGCTGCTCCATGCAGACTGACAGCTCTGGCTGCTCCATGCAAACGGACAGCTCTGGCTGCTCCATGCAGACTGGCAGCTCTGGCTGCTCCATGCAGACTGACAGCTCCTTGCAGACTGACAGCTCTGGCTGCTCCATGCAGACTGGCAGCTCTGGCTGCTCCATGCAGACTGAAATCTCTGGCTGCTCCATGCAGACTGAAATCTCTGGCTGCTCCATGCAGACTGAAATCTCTGGCTGCTCCATGCAGACTGACTGCTATGGCTGCTCCATGCAGACTGACTGCTATGGCTGCTCCATGCAGACTGACTGCTATGGCTGCTCCATGCAGACTGACATCTCTGGCTGCTCCATGCAGACTGACAGCTCAGGCTGCTCCATGCAGACTGACAGCTCAGGCTGCTCCATGCAGACTGACAGCTCTGGCTGCGCTGAATAGGCAGGAGACTCCAGCAGCGCTGTAGAGGAGGAAGGCTCTGGCAGCGCTGAACAGGCGGGAGACTCCGGCAGCGCAGGAGAGGAGGAAAGCTCTGGCTGCGCTAAACAGGCGGGAGAATCCAGCAGCGCTGTAGAGAAGGAAGGCTCTGGCAGCGCTGAACAGGCAGGAGACTCCGACAGCGCAGGAGAGGCGAGGCGCACTGTAGGCCTGATGCGTGGTGCTGGTACTGGTGGTACTGGACAGAGGACACACACAGGAAGCCTGGTGCGGGGAGCTGCTACCGGAGGGCTGGGGTGTGGAGGTGGTACTGGATAGACCCGGACCGTGCAGGCGCACTGGAGCTCTTGAGCACCGAGCCTGCCCAACCTTACCTGGCTCGATGCCCACTCTATCCCGGCCGATACGAGGAGCTGGAATATACCGCACCGGGCTATGCACCTGCACTGGGGACACCGTGCGCACCACTGCATAACACGGTGCCTGCCCGGTCTCTCTAGCCCCCCGGTAAGCACAGGGAGTTTGCGCAGGTCTCCTACCCGGCGTAGCCATACTCCCTGTGAGCCCCCCCCCAAGAAACTTTTGGGGCTGACTCCCAATCCTCATTGCGCCGCTGTTGCTGCCTTTGTTGCTTCTCCTGCGGCTCCTGCCTGTTGACACGCTGCTTGGTCCGTTGGTGGTGGGTGATTCTGTTACGGTTTTCTAGGTGTGAAGGAGAGTCGGACCAAAATGCAGCGTGTAGATTACGATTCATGTTTAATGACAAACACACTAAACACAAACACTACAAAACAATAAACGTAACGAAAACCGAAACAGCCTATACTTGTGTAAACTAACACAGAACAAGGACGTCAGGACACTAAGGACAATCACCCACGACAAACTCAAAGAATATGGCTGCCTAAATATGGTTCCCAATCAGAGACAACGATAAACACCTGCCTCTGATTGAGAACCACTCCAGACAGCCATAGACTTTGCTAGATAACCCCACTAGCTACAATCCCAATACATACACACCAAAACCCCAAGACAAAACACACCACAATATAAAAACCCCATGCCACACCCTGGCCTGACCCAATACATGAAGAAAAACACAAAATACTTAGACCAGGGCGTGACAGCGTGCAATTCAAATAAATTATCATAAATATTACGGATTTGAAACATTAACGTACATATAAGTGTCTTATGTCGGCTGAAAGCTTAAATTCTTGTTAATCTAACTGCACTTTCTGATTTAGAGCAGCTATTACAGCGAAAGCATGCCATGCGTTTGTTTGAGGACAACGCCCCACATCAAAATATTTTTCCACCAGCACAGGTTTCATACATTCACAAATAACTGTTAAATATTCACTTACTTTTTGAAAATCTTCCTCTGATTTGTCATCCAAAGGGTCCCAGCTATAACGTAGTGTCGTTTTGTTAGATAAAATCCTTCTTTATATCCCAAAAAGTCTGTTTAGTTGCCGCCATCGATTTGAGTAATCCACTCATTCAATATACAGAGAAAGGAATCCAAAAATCTACCCCTAAACTTTGTTTCAATAAGTCAAAATACGTTTCTATTTACTCCTCAGATACCCTAAAATTAATCAAACTATAATATTTATTTCGGAAAGAAGTATGTTCAATGGGAAACCAATTTTAGCAGGTGCGTAATGTCTTCATGACGCACGCAAATACAAGCTTACAAGACTGTATCCCACTACTAAAACTGATATTTCTTATTCGTTTTTGAAGTTACAAGCCTGAAACCCTGAACATAGACTGCTGACACCCTTTGGAAGCCATAGGAATTGAATCCATGGAGATCATTTTCAATATGACCTTTCTCTTGCCTTTCTAAGAGGATGGTCTCTCAAAACAAAAATTCTAGTTGGTTTTTCTTTGGATTTTCTCTATTGTGTTATATTCTCCTACATTATTTTAACATTTATACAAACTTCAAAGTGTTTTATTTCCAATGGTACCCATTATATGCATATCCTGGCTTCAGGGCCTGAGCAACAGGCAGTTTACTTTGGGCACGTCAGTCAGACAGGAAGTGGGGAAAAAGGGGGCCTAGCCCTAAGAAGTTTTTAGCAATGCCACTTTAATAATGTTTACATTTCTTACATTACTCATATCACATGTATATGCTGTATTTTATACCGTCTACAGTACCTTGCCTATGCTGCTCGGACATCGCTCATCCATATACTTATATGTACATATTCTCATTCACCCCTTTAGATTTGTGTGTATTAGGTAGTTGTTGGGGAATTGTTAGATTTCTTGTTAGATTTTTGTGTATTATGCAGTTGTTGGAGAATTGTTAGATTACTTGTTAGATATTACTGCACTGTTAGAACTAGAAGCACAAGCATGTTGCTACCCTCGCATTAACATCTGCTAACCATGTGGATGTGACCAATAAAATTGGATTTGAATTGATTTGAAACCAGGCTTCCTGTGGCGAGGGGAAAGCTATCTCCAAACCTCTCTCTCTGATCACAGAACATAATCACAGCAACCCCACTCAGCAAATCAATGGAGACCATCTTGACAGACAGATCTAAACAAGCCCCAATGATTGATAGATCTGTTCACTGTACAGCGACATACAGTACAGAATGTTGTGTACTGGGTGGAAGGTCTACATACACATACAGAGAGACAAACACACACACACACTTTCAAAACCAACACTGGGATTTATTGACCTTGAGGTGGAGCATAATTTATAATGATCTCTGGCAGATATAAGTCTGATCCTTCTATAACCAATGGAGTCTTTCATTGTAAAATGGTCATAAATCTCTCTTGTTTTCTCCCAGACAGGCATCAAGGCCAGTTCTAATGCCTTTTTATGTTCCCATAGTAACCACCACACACACACACCCTGGACATGATTGACAGCAAGTGTGTGCCGACAAATAAACCACACACAAGCATGAACACACACACTCTTTCTCTCTCACACACTATCTGTAGATGTTATAGTGTGTGTTCATTTCCATAGTTAAACAAGGCTAATCTGTGTGAGGATGCTGTGTCAGTCAGCTGTAGTGAATAGAGCTCTTATCTCTCAGCAGTCTGATACTCAGAACCTGTTTGTTTTATCCTCTAGTCCCTCCACCTGCCTGCCTGTCTGCCTGTCACCAGCTAATGTCAACAATCAATTACACACTTACATATTCAAATAACAGTAGTTTTTCCACTCCCTCAAACACACACTCAGAAACACACACGCACACACACACGTGCACACACACAACCCTTGCCATGCCACACATGCTCTTCCCCAAAACAAAAGCTGCCGTTGTACTCAGACAGCAGGCAGGGAGAGGAAAGGAGCAGTTATCTGCTAGCTGTGGTTCTGTGGGTGGGGAAAGAGATTCAAGAGATCAGGCTTCCCTGATATGAGGCATCAAGACTGGATCAGATCAAATGAGGGAACCAGTTTTTGCCCAGTGGGATAACTCATTCCTCATTTGTGTGATTTTCAGCTTTATATTGAGTCGGTGGCTGAAAGGAAAGCCGATCGTTCTGGTCCTGAACCGCCATCATTAATCTTCAGTCTGTCAATAAAATCAAAGAAAAAGGCAGTTACGTGTAACAGTGCAACCAACTGGACCCAGATCTATGGTACCTATTGACCCAGTCAGCCAGTTCAATAAGTCACTTTGATAGGGAAGTCTGTGGGACGGTTACGCTGAGTGTGAGAGGAGAAATGGGAAAGGAAGGGGTGAGGGAGAGAAGTGTGGGGGGAGGGTGGAGGAGAGAGAGGGAGCGATTCTTTGCTACTCAGCTAAAGTGTCTATATTATTTAACCCTCCATCCAACCCTCACTTACAGCGTGAATGTAAAAGATTACTAATATGTGGTGGCCATCTTGAAAGCCGAGGGCTATACAGGACTGATGGTTAGGCATAATGTAGGCTGTGTGCTGGGTGCACACCAGCATAATCGTTGGCCAGCAAACCCCATTCCAAACCCCATTCCAAACCCCATTCCAAACCCCAAACACCCCATTACAGAGGGAAATATGTATTACAGCCTCAGAATGCATGCATGCATACACACACACACACACACACACACACACACACACACACACACACACACACACACACAGACACATATACACACGCACACATACACACACACACACACACACACACACACACACACACACACACACACACACACACACACACACACACACACACACACACACACACACACACATATACACACATGCACACACACACACACACACAGACACATATACACACGCACACATGCACACACACATTATTCTTTCACATCTGTCAGCTTTCAACACACGCCACACCTCCTCTCTCTAGTCACGCCAGCAGCCCTGCCACAATCTATCTAAACACTTTATTTGGGCTTAAACCAAGACTATTGTGTTGTTGGGCTACAGTTGAAAGACTACTGAAACATGCCACATGTTTTCGCTCCAATTAATTTTTTTGTTTGTTTTCCATGATGAGTTTACAATCCCAATGCAGGAATCCAGATCGCACAACAACACTGTTTGGCCACTCTAGGGAGTTGAGCAGCTATTGACTGGATTTTCATATTCTGTTATTAGATGTTATGTTTGAAATCCATGAGAAGGACAAAAAGTTCTGCTTTCCTTAGTGACTGTGTGTGTGTGTGTGTGTGTGTGTGTGTGTGTGTGTGTGTGTGTGTTTGTGTGTGTCTGCCTGCCTGAGCGTGTATGACGGACCCCATATGTAATTTATGGAAGGAGGAATGATGTTTGCCTTATTGGCCCTGTCATTCATGGGAGTGGAGGGTGGAGGGGTAGGGGGTGACTGTTGTCAGAGCGTTCGTCAGGCTTTGATGTCACCCATATCCGAGGGCCGATGTGCAAATCATTGTGTAAGTAAATCAACGCCATTCTGCCATCACCATGTCACATCACACAAATAATTATCACCCTGTTCCAGCCACATCAGCCATCTCACGGCTTGACGTTTGACAGCCAGTATCAAGATAGTGCCATTATGTCATCATTATAACTGGCATTAAATGTTGGCCTTTTGAGCATTGAGTAGGTCCTAAGATGGATGATGTCTTCACAAAAGTCATAGATTTTTTTATTTTTTTATAACCAAGAATACCCCCCCCCCACCCCCTTTTCTCATCCTTGTGTAATGATGACTCACTAATATCTTTAATTGGTAAGCCTCTATAACTCATCTTGTTGGCAGAAGGGTTGATCATTACAAATGCATGGAAACTCTCCAACCACATCTGGTAAAAAGGTTATTGTTATTAGGTAGCGCTTCAACACTCTTAGTTTTTGCTAAATATACCTGATATGCTGTTTCCCTTCTGCATTGACATCATATCGCTGAGTCTACCTTTAATTTATCTGTTACTACACCATCCTCAAACACCAGCTAGTACTATACATTCATCAGTGTCATCGTGGTGATACGAGGCAGAGTGCTGGAGAAACATGACATCAGGGAATAGGGTCAAAGTTCAACACCACTGGAGAGACTGCAGCTGTATGGAGGAGACTGCACTCTGTACCTGTGTCATGATGAGACACAGGCATGACAGATGCAATGATACTCTATCAAACTTGTTTATCAAAGTTAGTTAGCAACTAATTGATCCTGCTTTGTACCCCTCAGGGTTTATTCCCTTGACCATCAACATGAAAAGGAAAGGAAGAATAGTATGAGGGATGAGAGAGGGAAGAAGGACCCAGCAGGGGGAGGACAAAAGAAAAGGAAGAGAAGATAGAGAGAGAAAGTGAGGGTCGGTCTGAACAATGGGAATCTCCTGCTGGACTTACCGTCAGTCACCTTGAAGTTGGTCAGTAACAGCTGTGAAATGTTGTGTGTGTGTGTGTGTGTGTGTGTGTGTGTGTGTGCGTGTGTGGTTTTCTGTTGTTGATGGTGTGAAGATTCACTTTTCACACTAAAGTACGTTCATCTCTAGGAGACAGAACGCGTCTCCTTCCTGAGCGGTATGATGGCTGTGTGCTCCCATGATGTTTTTACTTGCGTACTATTGTTTGTACAGATGAACGTGGTACCTTCAGGCATTTGGAAATTTCTCCTAAGGATGAACCAAACTTGTGGAGGTCAACAATTTTTTTTCTGATGTTTTGGCTGATTTCTTTCTTTACTTAGTGTATGTAAACTTCTGACCCACTGGAATTGTGATACAGTCAATTATTAGTGAAATAGTCTGTCTGTTAACAAATGTTGGAAAAATGACTTGTGTCATGCACAAAGTAAATGTCCTAACTTCTTACGGCTCTCGACAACATTCTGCTGAAAAGGCAGGGCACGAAATTCAAAAGTTTTTTTTTTTGAAATATGTAACTTTCATACATTAACAAGTGCAATACACCAAATGAAAGATAAACTTCTTGTTTATCTACCCATCATGTCCGATTTCAAAAAGGCTTTACAGCGAAAGCACAACATATGATTATGTTTGGTCAGAGCCAAGTCACAAAAACACACACAGCCATTTTTCCAGCCAAAGAGAGTAGTCACAAAAAGCAGACATACAGATCAAATTAATCACTAACCTTTGATGATCTT
Source organism: Oncorhynchus kisutch (assembly GCF_002021735.2). Taxonomy (NCBI): domain Eukaryota; kingdom Metazoa; phylum Chordata; class Actinopteri; order Salmoniformes; family Salmonidae; genus Oncorhynchus; species Oncorhynchus kisutch. The sequence goes on along the minus strand of NC_034196.2, from coordinate 27,704,095 downwards.
CATCAGATGACACTCATAGGACATCATGTTACACAATACATGTATGTTTTGTTTGGTAAAGTGCATATTTATATCCAAAAACCTTAGTTTACATTGGCACGTTACGTTCAGTAAAGTTTTGCTTCCAAAACATCCAGTGATTTTGCAGAGAGCCACGTCAATTTACAGATATACTCATAATAAACATTGATAAAAGATACAAGTGTTATTCACAGAATTAAAGATATACTTCTCCTTAATGCAACCGCTGTGTCAGATTTTTTTTAAACAAATCAAGCCAAACAGATATCCGCCATGTTGGAGTCAACACAAGTCAGAAATAGCATTATAAACATCCCAGTTCCACAATAAATGTTTGATTTGTTCGATAAAGTCCATAATTTATGTCCAAATGCCTCCTTTTTGTTCACGCGTTTAGCCCATTAATCCAAATTCATGATGCTCGATCACTAGGTGCAAAAAACCAAAACAATTCCATTACAATCCGTAGAAACATGTCAAACGATGTATAGAATCAATCTTTAGGATGTTTTTATCATAAATCTTCAAAAATGTTCCAACCGGAGAATTCCTTTGTCTGTAGAATTACAATGCAATGCAAGTTAACTATCACGTGAATGCGCGTGGTCAGCTCATGCCTCTCTGCCAGACCACTAACTCATTCCCCTCTCATTTGCCCCCACTTCACAGTAGAAGCATCAAACAAGGTTATAAAGACTGTTGACATCTAGTGGAAGCCTTAGAAAGTGCAATATGACCCCATAGATACTGTGTTTTTGATAGGGAATGAGTTGAAAAACTACAAACCTCAGATTTCCCACTTCCTGGTTGGATTTTCTCTCAGGTTTTTGCCTGCCATTTGGGTTCTGTTATACTCACAGACATCATTCAAACAGTTTTTGAAACTTCAGAGTGTTTTCTATCCAAATAATAATAATAATAATTATAATACTAATAATATGCATATATTAGCAACTGGGCCTGAGTAGCAGACAGTTTACTCTGGGCACCTTATTCATCCAAGCTACTCAATACTGCCCCCAGCCATAACAAGTTTAAGGCAATGCTACCAAATACTAATTGAGTGTATGTAAACTTCTGACCCACTGGGAATGTGATGAAAGAAAGAAAAGCTGAAATAAATAATTCTCTACTATTATTCTGACATTTCACATTCTTAAAATAAAGTGGTGATCCTAACTGACCTAAAACATGGAATTTTTACTCTGATTAAATGTCAGGAATTGTGAAAAACTGCGTTTAAATGTATTTGGCTAAGGTATATGTAAACTTCCGACTTCAACTGTATGTAAGAATGCTGTTCTTTGGCTACAGCTCAGCATTCAACACCATAGTACCCTCCAAGCTCATCATCAAGCTGAAGGCCCTGTGTCTCAACCCCTCCCTCTGCAACTGGATCCTGGACTTTCTTACGGGCCGCCCCCAGGTGGTGTAGGTAGGAAACAACATCTCCACGTCACTGACCCTCAACACTGGGGCCCCACAAGGGTGTGTTCTCAGCCCTCTCCTGTACTCCCTGTTCACCCACAACTGCATGGCCATGCACGCCTCCAACTCAATCATGAAGTTTGCAGACATCACAACAGCAGTGGGCTTGCTCACCAACAACGATGTGACAGCCCACAGTGAGGAGGTGAGGGCACTTGGAGTGTGGTGTCAGGAAAACAACCTCTCACTCAACGCCAACAAAACAAAACAAAGCGACAGCAGTGGAGAAAGTGGAAAGTTTTAAGTTCATGGGCATACACATCACAGACAAACGGAAATGGTCCACCCACACAGACAGTGCCTCTTCAACCTCAGGAGGCTGAAGAAATTTGGCCTGTCACCCAAAACCCTGACAAACTTTTACAGATGCACAACCGAGAGCATCCTGTTGGGCTGGATCACAGCCTGGTACGGCAACTGCACCGCCCTCAACCGCAAGGTTCTCCAAAGGGTGGTGCAGTCTGCACAACGCATCACCAGGGGCAAACTACCTGCCCTCCATGACACCTACAGCACCCGAGATCACAGGAAGGCCATATAGATCATCAAGGACAACAACCACCCGAGCCACTGCCTGTTCACACCGCTATCATCAATAATGCGAGGTCAGTACAGGTGCATCAAAGCTGGGACTGAGAGATTGAAAAACAGCTTCTATCTCAAGGCCATCACTGTTAAATAGCCATCACTAACTCAGAGAGGCTGCTGCCTACACTGAGACCCAATTGTGCTTCTACACCTGCATTGCTTGCTGTTTGGGGTTTTAGGTCTGTACAGCACTTTGAGATATCAGCTGATATAAGAAGGGCTTTATAAATAAATTTGATTTTATCGCTGGTCACTAATAAATGGATCACTAGTCACTTTAGAGACAACTAGCGGGACAACTTCCAGTGAAACTCAAGGGCGTGTGTTACGGTTTTCTAGGTGTGAAGGAGAGTCGGACCAAAATGCAGCGTGTAGATTACGATTCATGTTTAATGACAAACACACTAAACACAAACACTACAAAACAATAAACGTAACGAAAACCGAAACAGCCTATACTTGTGTAAACTAACACAGAACAAGGACATCAGGACACTAAGGACAATCACCCACGACAAACTCAAAGAATATGGCTGCCTAAATATGGTTCCCAATCAGAGACAACGATAAACACCTGCCTCTGATTGAGAACCACTCCAGACAGCCATAGACTTTGCTAGATAACCCCACTAGCTACAATCCCAATACATACACACCAAAACACCAAGACAAAACACACCACAATACAAAAACCCCATGCCACACCCTGGCCTGACCCAATACATGAAGAAAAACACAAAATACTTAGACCAGGGCGTGACAGAACCCCCTCCCCTAAGGTGCGGACTCCCGAACGCACCTCAAAACAATAGGGAGGGTCCGGGTGGGCGTCTGTCCATGGTGGCGGCTCCGGCGCGGGACGTGGAACCCACTCAGTCAATGTCTTAGTCCCCTCTCCTCGCGTCCCTGGATAGTCCACCCTCGCCGCCGACCATGGCCTAGTAGTCCTCACCCAGAACCCCACTGGACTGAGGAGCAGATCGGGACTGATGGACAGCTCGGGACTGAGAGGAAGCTCGGGAGTGAGAGAAAGCTCGGGAGTGAGAGAAAGCTCGGGAGTGAGAGAAAGCTCGGGAGTGAGAGAAAGCTCGGGAGTGAGAGAAAGCTCGGGAGTGAGAGGAAGCTCGGGAGTGAGAGGAAGCTCAGGCAGGTAGGTAGATCTACCAGATCCTGGCTGGCTGGTGGTTTCAGCAGATCCTGGCTGACTGGCAGATCCTGGCTGACTGGCAGATCCTGGCTGACTGGCGGATCCTGGCCGACTGGCGTATCTGGCGGATCCCGGCCGACTGGCGGATCCCGGCCGACTGGCGGATCCCGGCCGACTGGCGGATCCCGGCCGACTGGCAGTTCTGGCAGATCCCGGCTGACTGGCGGATCTGGAAGAGTCTGGTTGACTGGCAGATCTGGAAGAGTCTGGTTGACTGGCAGATCTGGAAGAGTCTGGTTGACTGGCAGATCTGGAAGAGTCTGGTTGACTGGCAGATCTGGAAGAGTCTGGTTGACTGGCAGATCTGGAAGAGTCTGGTTGACTGGCGGATCTGGAAGAGTCTGGCTGACTGGCGGATCTGGAAGAGTCTGGCTGACTGGCGGATCTGGAAGAGTTTGGCTGACTGGCAGATCTGGAAGAGTCTGGCTGACTGGCGGATCCTGGCAGACTGAAAGATCTGGCTGCTCCATGCTGACTGGCGGCTCTGGCTGCTCCAAGCTGACTGGCGGCTCTGGCTGCTCCATGTAGGCTGACAGCTCTGGCGGCTTCTTACAGACTGGCAGCTCTGGCGGCTCCTTGCAGACTGGCAGCTCTGGCGGCTCCTTGCAGACTGGCAGCTCCTTGCAGACTGGCAGCTCCTTGCAGACTGGCAGCTCCTTGCAGACTGGCAGCTCCTTGCAGACTGGCAGCTCCTTGCAGACTGGCAGCTCCATGCAGACTGACAGCTCCATGCAGACTGACAGCTCGGGCTGCTCCATGCAGACTGACAGCTCTGGCTGCTCCATGCAAACGGACAGCTCTGGCTGCTCCATGCAGACTGGCAGCTCTGGCTGCTCCATGCAGACTGACAGCTCCTTGCAGACTGACAGCTCTGGCTGCTCCATGCAGACTGGCAGCTCTGGCTGCTCCATGCAGACTGAAATCTCTGGCTGCTCCATGCAGACTGAAATCTCTGGCTGCTCCATGCAGACTGAAATCTCTGGCTGCTCCATGCAGACTGACTGCTATGGCTGCTCCATGCAGACTGACTGCTATGGCTGCTCCATGCAGACTGACTGCTATGGCTGCTCCATGCAGACTGACATCTCTGGCTGCTCCATGCAGACTGACAGCTCAGGCTGCTCCATGCAGACTGACAGCTCAGGCTGCTCCATGCAGACTGACAGCTCTGGCTGCGCTGAATAGGCAGGAGACTCCAGCAGCGCTGTAGAGGAGGAAGGCTCTGGCAGCGCTGAACAGGCGGGAGACTCCGGCAGCGCAGGAGAGGAGGAAAGCTCTGGCTGCGCTAAACAGGCGGGAGAATCCAGCAGCGCTGTAGAGAAGGAAGGCTCTGGCAGCGCTGAACAGGCAGGAGACTCCGACAGCGCAGGAGAGGCGAGGCGCACTGTAGGCCTGATGCGTGGTGCTGGTACTGGTGGTACTGGACAGAGGACACACACAGGAAGCCTGGTGCGGGGAGCTGCTACCGGAGGGCTGGGGTGTGGAGGTGGTACTGGATAGACCCGGACCGTGCAGGCGCACTGGAGCTCTTGAGCACCGAGCCTGCCCAACCTTACCTGGCTCGATGCCCACTCTATCCCGGCCGATACGAGGAGCTGGAATATACCGCACCGGGCTATGCACCTGCACTGGGGACACCGTGCGCACCACTGCATAACACGGTGCCTGCCCGGTCTCTCTAGCCCCCCGGTAAGCACAGGGAGTTTGCGCAGGTCTCCTACCCGGCGTAGCCATACTCCCTGTGAGCCCCCCCCCAAGAAACTTTTGGGGCTGACTCCCAATCCTCATTGCGCCGCTGTTGCTGCCTTTGTTGCTTCTCCTGCGGCTCCTGCCTGTTGACACGCTGCTTGGTCCGTTGGTGGTGGGTGATTCTGTTACGGTTTTCTAGGTGTGAAGGAGAGTCGGACCAAAATGCAGCGTGTAGATTACGATTCATGTTTAATGACAAACACACTAAACACAAACACTACAAAACAATAAACGTAACGAAAACCGAAACAGCCTATACTTGTGTAAACTAACACAGAACAAGGACGTCAGGACACTAAGGACAATCACCCACGACAAACTCAAAGAATATGGCTGCCTAAATATGGTTCCCAATCAGAGACAACGATAAACACCTGCCTCTGATTGAGAACCACTCCAGACAGCCATAGACTTTGCTAGATAACCCCACTAGCTACAATCCCAATACATACACACCAAAACCCCAAGACAAAACACACCACAATATAAAAACCCCATGCCACACCCTGGCCTGACCCAATACATGAAGAAAAACACAAAATACTTAGACCAGGGCGTGACAGCGTGCAATTCAAATAAATTATCATAAATATTACGGATTTGAAACATTAACGTACATATAAGTGTCTTATGTCGGCTGAAAGCTTAAATTCTTGTTAATCTAACTGCACTTTCTGATTTAGAGCAGCTATTACAGCGAAAGCATGCCATGCGTTTGTTTGAGGACAACGCCCCACATCAAAATATTTTTCCACCAGCACAGGTTTCATACATTCACAAATAACTGTTAAATATTCACTTACTTTTTGAAAATCTTCCTCTGATTTGTCATCCAAAGGGTCCCAGCTATAACGTAGTGTCGTTTTGTTAGATAAAATCCTTCTTTATATCCCAAAAAGTCTGTTTAGTTGCCGCCATCGATTTGAGTAATCCACTCATTCAATATACAGAGAAAGGAATCCAAAAATCTACCCCTAAACTTTGTTTCAATAAGTCAAAATACGTTTCTATTTACTCCTCAGATACCCTAAAATTAATCAAACTATAATATTTATTTCGGAAAGAAGTATGTTCAATGGGAAACCAATTTTAGCAGGTGCGTAATGTCTTCATGACGCACGCAAATACAAGCTTACAAGACTGTATCCCACTACTAAAACTGATATTTCTTATTCGTTTTTGAAGTTACAAGCCTGAAACCCTGAACATAGACTGCTGACACCCTTTGGAAGCCATAGGAATTGAATCCATGGAGATCATTTTCAATATGACCTTTCTCTTGCCTTTCTAAGAGGATGGTCTCTCAAAACAAAAATTCTAGTTGGTTTTTCTTTGGATTTTCTCTATTGTGTTATATTCTCCTACATTATTTTAACATTTATACAAACTTCAAAGTGTTTTATTTCCAATGGTACCCATTATATGCATATCCTGGCTTCAGGGCCTGAGCAACAGGCAGTTTACTTTGGGCACGTCAGTCAGACAGGAAGTGGGGAAAAAGGGGGCCTAGCCCTAAGAAGTTTTTAGCAATGCCACTTTAATAATGTTTACATTTCTTACATTACTCATATCACATGTATATGCTGTATTTTATACCGTCTACAGTACCTTGCCTATGCTGCTCGGACATCGCTCATCCATATACTTATATGTACATATTCTCATTCACCCCTTTAGATTTGTGTGTATTAGGTAGTTGTTGGGGAATTGTTAGATTTCTTGTTAGATTTTTGTGTATTATGCAGTTGTTGGAGAATTGTTAGATTACTTGTTAGATATTACTGCACTGTTAGAACTAGAAGCACAAGCATGTTGCTACCCTCGCATTAACATCTGCTAACCATGTGGATGTGACCAATAAAATTGGATTTGAATTGATTTGAAACCAGGCTTCCTGTGGCGAGGGGAAAGCTATCTCCAAACCTCTCTCTCTGATCACAGAACATAATCACAGCAACCCCACTCAGCAAATCAATGGAGACCATCTTGACAGACAGATCTAAACAAGCCCCAATGATTGATAGATCTGTTCACTGTACAGCGACATACAGTACAGAATGTTGTGTACTGGGTGGAAGGTCTACATACACATACAGAGAGACAAACACACACACACACTTTCAAAACCAACACTGGGATTTATTGACCTTGAGGTGGAGCATAATTTATAATGATCTCTGGCAGATATAAGTCTGATCCTTCTATAACCAATGGAGTCTTTCATTGTAAAATGGTCATAAATCTCTCTTGTTTTCTCCCAGACAGGCATCAAGGCCAGTTCTAATGCCTTTTTATGTTCCCATAGTAACCACCACACACACACACCCTGGACATGATTGACAGCAAGTGTGTGCCGACAAATAAACCACACACAAGCATGAACACACACACTCTTTCTCTCTCACACACTATCTGTAGATGTTATAGTGTGTGTTCATTTCCATAGTTAAACAAGGCTAATCTGTGTGAGGATGCTGTGTCAGTCAGCTGTAGTGAATAGAGCTCTTATCTCTCAGCAGTCTGATACTCAGAACCTGTTTGTTTTATCCTCTAGTCCCTCCACCTGCCTGCCTGTCTGCCTGTCACCAGCTAATGTCAACAATCAATTACACACTTACATATTCAAATAACAGTAGTTTTTCCACTCCCTCAAACACACACTCAGAAACACACACGCACACACACACGTGCACACACACAACCCTTGCCATGCCACACATGCTCTTCCCCAAAACAAAAGCTGCCGTTGTACTCAGACAGCAGGCAGGGAGAGGAAAGGAGCAGTTATCTGCTAGCTGTGGTTCTGTGGGTGGGGAAAGAGATTCAAGAGATCAGGCTTCCCTGATATGAGGCATCAAGACTGGATCAGATCAAATGAGGGAACCAGTTTTTGCCCAGTGGGATAACTCATTCCTCATTTGTGTGATTTTCAGCTTTATATTGAGTCGGTGGCTGAAAGGAAAGCCGATCGTTCTGGTCCTGAACCGCCATCATTAATCTTCAGTCTGTCAATAAAATCAAAGAAAAAGGCAGTTACGTGTAACAGTGCAACCAACTGGACCCAGATCTATGGTACCTATTGACCCAGTCAGCCAGTTCAATAAGTCACTTTGATAGGGAAGTCTGTGGGACGGTTACGCTGAGTGTGAGAGGAGAAATGGGAAAGGGAGAGAAGTGTGGGGGGAGGGGGGAGGAGAGAGAGGGAGCGATTCTTCGCCACTCAGTTAAGTGTCTATATGATTTAATCCTCCATTTAACCCTGCATGCATACACACACACACACACGTACACACACACACACACAGACACATATACACAGGCACACATGCACACACACACATTATTCTTTCACATCTGTCAGCTCTCAACACACGCCACACCTCCTCTCTCTAGTCACGCCAACAGCCCTGCCACAATCTATCTAAACACTTTACTTGGGCTTAAACCAAGACTATTGTGTTGCTGGGCTAAAGTTGAAAGATTACTGAAACATGCCACATGTTTTCGCTCCAATTCATTTTTTGTTTTGTTTTCCATGATGAGTTACAATCCCAATGCAGGAATCCAGATCGCACAACAACACTGTTTGGCCACTCAAGGGAGTTGGGCAGCTATTGACGGGATTTTCATATTCTGTTATTAGATGTTATGTTTGAAATCCATGAGAAGGACAAAAAGTGCTGCTTTCCGTAGTGACTGTGTGTGTGTGTGTGTGTGTGTGTGTGTGTGTGTGTGTGTGTGTGTGTGTGTGTGTGTGTGTGTGTGTGTGTGTGTGTGTGTGTGTGTGTGTGTGTGTGTGTGTGTGTGTGTGTGTATTTACCTGCCTGAGTATGTATGACAGACCCCATATGTAAATTAAGAAGGAGGAATGATGTTTGCCTTATTGGCCCTGTCATTCATGGGGGTGGAGGGTGGAGGGGTAGGGGGTGACTGTTGTCAGAGCGCTCGTCAGGCTTTGATGTCACCCAGAGCCGAGGGCAGATGTGCAGATCATTGTGTAAGTAAATCAACGCCATTCAGCCATCACCATGTCACATCACACAAATAATTATCACCCTGTTCCAGCCACATCAGTCATCTCACAGCTTGACGTTTGACAGCCAGTATCAAGATAGTGCCATTATGTAATCATTATAACTGGCATTAAATGTTGGCCTTTTGAGCATTGAGTAGGTCCGGCTCTAACCTTTTGAGTCCCCCCACCGGGCAAAATTGAGAGTAGAGTAAAAGGTGGCACACTTTTCCACCAGCCACTTTTATAACACACCTGACATTAATGCAGCTCTCAAGGAGCTGAGATGCCCTACCCCTAACCCTAGCTTTATGTTCACACCCAGGTTCAACACTAACCCTAGCTTTATGTTCACACCCAGGTTCAACACTAACCCTAGCTTTATGTTCACACCCAGGTTCAACACTAACCCTAGCTTTATGTTCACACCCAGGTTCAACACTAACCCTAGCTTTATGTTCACACCCAGGTTCAACACTAACGCTAGCTTTATGTTCACACCCAGGTTCAACACTAACCCTAGCTTTATGTTCACACCCAGGTTCAACACTAACCCTAGCTTTATGTTCACACCCAGGTTCAACACTAACCCTAGCTTTATGTTCACACCCAGGTTCAACACTAACCCTAGCTTTATGTTCACACCCAGGTTCAACACTAACCCTAGCTTTATGTTCACACCCAGGTTCAACACTAACCCTAGCTTTATGTTCACACCCAGGTTCAACACTAACCCTAAGCCTAGCTTCATGTCCACATCCAGGTTCAACCCTAACCTCAACGATAACCCTACCTTCATGTCCACATCCAGGTTCAACCCTAACCTCAACCCTAACCCTACCATCATGTCCACATCCAGGTTCAAGCCTAACTCTACCTTAATGTCTACATCCAGGTTCAAGCCTAACCCTAACCCTAGATGTAGCAGATTCAAAAGTAGGGGGAAGAGATTATGAATTATTCTGTTGATGACCAACATACCTCTCCTTTAGTCTATGGTGACACAGTACTCTAGTCAGTGGTGACATTGTACTCTGGTCTGCGGTGACACAGTATTCTAGTGTGTGGTGACATAGTACTCTAGTCTGTGGTGACATAGTACTGTAATCTGCAGTGACATAGTGTTCTAATCAGTGGTACCATAGTACTCTAGTTTGAGGTGACATAGTACTCTAGTCTGCGTTGACATAATATTCTAGTCAGCGGTGACATAGCACTGTAATCTGCAGTGACATAGTATTCTAGTCAGTGGTGACATAGTACTCTAGTGTGAGATGACGTAGTACTCTAGTCTGTGGTGACATAGTACTGTAATCTGTAGTGACATAGTACTCTAGTCAGTGGTGACATAGTACTCTTGTGTGAGGTGACATAGTACTGTAATCTGCAGTGACATAGTACTCTAGTCAGTGGTGACATAGTACTCTAGTGTGAGATGACGTAGTACTCTAGTCTGTGGTGACATAGTACTGTAATCTGTAGTGACATAGTACTCTAGTCAGTGGTGACATAGTACTCTAGTGTGAGGTGACATAGTACTGTAATCTGCAGTGACATAGTACTCTAGTCAGTGGTGACATAGTACTCTAGTGTGAGGTGATATAGTACTCTAGTTTGAGGTGACATGGTACTGTAATCTGCAGTGACATAGTACACTAGTCAGTGGTGACAGTACTCTAGTGTGAGGTGACATGGTACTCTAGTTTGAGGTGACATAGTACTGTAATCTGCAGTGACATAGTATTCTAGTCAGTGGTGACATAGTACTCTAGTGTGAGGTGACATGGTACTCTAGTTTGAGGTGACATAGTACTGTAATCTGCAGTGACATAGTATTCTAGTCAGTGGTGACATAGTACTCTAGTGTGAGGTGACATGGTACTCTAGTTTGAGGTGACATAGTACTGTAATCTGTAGTGACATAGTACTCTAGTCAGTGGTGACATAGTACTCTAGTGTGAGGTGACATGGTACTCTAGTTTGAGGTGACATAGTACTGTAATCTGTAGTGACATAGTACTCTAGTGTGAGGTGACATGGTACTCTAGTTTGAGGTGACATAGTACTGTAATCTGCAGTGACATAGTACTCCAGTTAATCAGTTAGATTGTACTGAGGGTCTATTTCCCTGACGAAGCCTCATATTTCACACAAGCCTTCCACCAACCCCAGGAATATGATTATAGATGCCCTAGAAAGCAGGGGATAAACCGTTTATCACCTGAACAAACATTACTGTGTCATGTTGAACATTACTCTTCGTCCTGCACACCAAGCTGACACCTCATGAAATATCCTCACCCTGCACAGACCTCACTTTCTGCTGAACTACAACAGTTTCTCTCTCTCTCTTCCGCTCGGTGTGTGTCTCTCTCTCTTTGTCTCTCTCTCTCTCTTGATCTGTCTCTTTTTCGCTCTCTCTCTCTGTCTCACTGTCTCTGTCTCTCTTTGGCTCTATCTCTGAACATTGAAAGCAGCACTTGAGAGGAATAGATTATGTCTGAATTATTTTTAAAATCAGACTTAAAAAATCCCTAAGAATACCTCTCTCTCTCTCTCTCTCTCTCTCTCTCTCTCTCTCTCTCTCTCTCTCTCTCTCTCTCTCTCTCTCTCTCTCTCTCTCTCTCTCTCTCTCTCTCTATTTCTCCCCTCTCACTTTCTTTCCCATTATTTTTCTCATCCTTTTGTAAGGTTTCCTCACTGATCTCTTTTGCCTGGTAAGTTTCCATAACTCATCATATTGGCAGAAGGATTGATAACTAATTTCTTTGCTTCTTAAGTCTTAATAACCCTTCATATTGATAACTTTATAACTAATTTATTTACCTGGTAAGTCTTCATAACTCGTCTTATTGGCAGGAGAAATGATAACTCATAACAAGTGCATGGAAACTCTCTCCGACCACATCTGGTAGAAAGGTTAGAGTTGTTATTATGTAGTTGAAAGAGCAAATCTCTCCTCTGTAGCTGCTGCCAAGAGGTTACTGGGCTGGGGAGTCAGAAGTTACCAATGGCATGGGAACTGACATGCACAGTGTGTGTGTGTGTGTTTGTGTGTGTGTGAGTGTGTGCGTGTATGTGTTCTTGTGCATGTGTGTGTGTGTATGTGTGTGTGTCTGTGTGTGTGTGTGTGAATGGCTTTGAGAACAAACTGAGCATACATCATATCGTTTTTTATGGTTACACATTTCTGAGGCCATAACTCAAGGTCTTTAAATAGAAAAAAGGGAAATATAGCATTATATATTTCTCCCCTCGACACATTTATGAGTCCTCCCTGCACTATAAACCCAGTGATTGCTATTTCAAAGTACCATGTCAGACCCTGCTCTGAACACTGCCAGCTGCCTCAGCAGAGAGAGGGAGGAAGGGGAGGAGAGAGAGGGTAGGGAGAAAGATGGAAGAAGCAAGAGAGAGAAAATAAAGGGAAGGAGAGAGAGAGATAGAGATCGAGAGGGGGGAGAGAGAAAGAGAGAAGGAGAGAGAGTGAGAGAGAGCGAGAGAGAGCAAGAGAGAGGGGGTAGAGAGAAAAATTATAGCTCTGGCAAAAGTTAAGTGTCTATTCAGAAAGTCTATCTTGTGGCTGTAAATGTATCATGTTTGTGCTTACTGCTATTAAAACCCAAACCATGGCCTGGCTAGGGACGTACTTTCCACTGAAACAGAAGGAGAGAATTCCAGCCGGACAGGCAGTCAGTCCCTGTTGGGGTAGGGGAAACATCTGTAGACCAATATGTGCGTCTTGCTATCTTTAGATAAAGTGCAAATTGTTTGTGTTTTATAGGGAATTAAACTGTAATTTGTTGGCTGCTGTTATTGTGTATGTGCAGATAAATCAGGCTTCATGAATCATCCTATCAATTAAGATATCGAAATGATCCAGTACATTCTGTGTTTCTATGACTTTAAGCTACAGATGCTTTTATTTATGACTGACAGGGAATGATGGAAACTATGGCTGTGCTGAGTGTGTTTTTTTTAACCGTTCGGTTGAACAACAGACACATAGCGAGACAGGAACAGCATGCGAGGTATGCAACCTCATTCCAGGACACTCCGCTAGCTACCTCCTCAACAAATCACATTTATGGTGTTATGATCTGTAACGCAACATTTAAATACGTTTTTTCCCCATCACTCTCCTGTCAACCAACTGAGCCACTTCACATTTTCTTTATACATTCTGCAAGCTGTATGTACACCCAGTTCATATGTTCGTATGACTTTCTCTCCCTCTTACCTGCTGCTGAAATGTCTCTCTCTCTTCCCCCCCCCCCTCTCTCTCAATTAAAATTTTAATAAAAATAAAAATTTAAGAGGCTTTATTAGCATGGGAAACATGTTTACATTGCCAAAGCAAGTGAAATAGATAATAAACAAAAGTGAAATAAACAATAAAAAATGAACAGTAATCATTACACTCACAAAAGCTAAAAAATAATAAAGACATTTCAAATGTCATATTATGTCCATGATGTGCAAATAGTTAAAGTCGAAAAGGGAAAACAAACAAACATAAATATGGGTTGTATTTACAATGGTGTTTGTTCTTCACTGGTTGCCCTTTTCTTATGGCAATCTTGCTGCTGTGATTGCACACTGGTATTTTCACCCAATAGATTGGATTTGTTTTCAAATTCTTTGTCGGTCAGTGTAATCTGAGGGAAATATGTGTCTCTAATATGGTCATACATTTGGCAGGAGGTTAGGAGGTTAGGAAGTGCAGCTCAGTTTCAGCCTCATTTTGTGGGCAGTGTGCACATAGCCTGTCTTCTCTTGAGAGCCTACGGCTGCCTTTCTCAATAGCAAGGCTCTGCTCAAAGCTTTCCTTCATTTTGGGTCAGTCACAGTGGCCAGGTTTTCTGCCACGGTGTGCTCGCTGTTTAGGGCCAAATAACATTCTAGTTTGCTCTGTTTTTTTGTAAATTATTTCCAATGTGTCAAGAAATTATCTTTTTATTATCTCATGATTTGGTTAAGTCTAATTGTGTTGTTGTCCTGGGGCTCTGTGGGGTCTGTTTGTGTTTGTGAACAGAACCTAGAACAAGCTTGCTTAGGGACCTCTTCTCCAGATTCATCTATCTGTAGGTGATGGCTTTGTTATGGTAGGTTTGGCAATCACTTCCTTTTAGGTGGTTGTAGAATTTAACATCTCTTTTCTGGATTTTGATAATTAGCGGGTATCGGCCTAATTCTGCTCTGCATGCATTATTTGGTGTTTTACGTTGTACAGAGAGGATATTTTTACAGAATTCTGAATGCAGAGTCTTAATTTTGTTGTTTGTTCCATTTTTTTAATACTTATGTTCCTTTTGATGACATAGAAGACCCTTCTTGCCTTGTCTCTCAGATCGTTCACAGCTTTGTGGAAGTTACCTGTGGCGCTGATGTTTAAGCCGAGGTATGTATAGTTTTTGTTGTGTGCTCTAGGGCAACGGTGTCTAGATGGAGTTTGTACTGGACCTTTTTGGGAACCTTTGTCTTACTGAGAAGACTTTGCCTTTGTTTTGGTTTGTTAGTTTGACAATTCTCTCTCTCTGTCTCTCTCTGTCTCTCTCCCTTACTCTGCCTCTCTCCCCCTCCATCCCATCCCTCACCTCCCTTGTTTTCAGTCTATTAAAATGTGTTCTGGCGTCTTGCCACTTGACACATCATCCGTATAAGCTGGGTCCAGGGAGAATTATTGTTGTGTAAATCTTCAGACCTTTTTATAAGATCAAAGTTTCCAGACATAAATCACATCGTTCTTCACAAATCCACACGCTTCGCAAAAGGGGAGAAGAGGAGAAAATCAAACGCTCCCTCCATCCCTCTTTCTCTATGTGTGGAGCGTTGTCAGAGAGTTCATTCAAAGAGCTTTTAAAGAGTTGGATGGCAGGACTGATATTAACATTGAACATGTATGATAATATCAGTGTAGTTTCCCTCATTGTTGTTTAGAGCCTCTAAAATGCCAAGTTAAAAACGTGTTAAAAAGACCTCTTAACATGAGGTGATCCCAGTGGATCTAACGCTGGTCAAATAGATGTACAGTATAGTACATCTATCTATCTATCTATCTATCTATCTATCTATCTATCTATCTATCTATCTATCTATCTATCTATCTATCTATCTCTCTATCTCTCTATCTCTCTATCTCTCTATCTCTCTATCTCTCTATCTCTCTATCTCTCTATCTATCTATCTATCTATCTATCTATCTATCTATCTATCTATCTATCTATCTATCTATCTATCTATCTATCTATCTATCTATCTATCTATCTATCTATCTATCTATCTATCTATCTATCTATCTATCTATCTATCTATCTATCTATCTATCTATCTATCTATCTATCTATCTATCTATCTATCTATCTATCTATCTAATGTAAGTTACTCATCACTGATGTGAGCTGTGGGGTATGTACTGACACACACACACATGGAACAGGTTCAGACCTATACAGTATATATTTCTCAATGTGGGCCTGCTTTTATGAAATCCAATCATTCCAGACATACTGAACAGTTCTTGTCTTCTTACGTCTGTTGAGGCCTTGAAACCATCAAATTAAGTTTTTAAATGAGGCTGCCACCCAGAGCACACAGTGGAATATTATTTTGACACCTCATTGCCCCGAGGGGGTGAGCGGGCCCTTTTTGATGTGTGATCTGCCAAGGCTTGCGTTGGCTGGCAGATTTTATCAGCAAACAAGACAGGCCAGCGCAGCGCTGTGCGACGCCATGCAGATCAGACTAAATAAAAGGGGGGTGACTGATAAAAATGTCAAGGATTATCTCCACTTTGCGGGCCTCTGTGATGTCGTATCAAAAATGGTTTTGGTGGAAGTGATTTTGGCAGGAAGAGAGATGATGATAGGAGGGAGGGAGGGAGGGAGGGAGGGAGGGAGGGAGGGAGGGAGGGAGGGAGGGAGGGAGGGAGGGAGGGAGGGAGGGAGGGAGGGAGGGAGGGAGGGAGGGAGGGAGGGAGGGGTGCAGTGTATGTGTGAGAGAGAGGATTTTGTTTTCCGTTATTTAATTCCTTCACTGCCTTTTCTTTTGGTTCTGACAGCTCTGTGGAGAACACAGAGTATTAACTAGTTGTGACTACCAGGGTGGGAGAGAAACGGGAGCATCAGGGGATGAATGGCCCCAAGTCGGCTGCAGGTTTCAGGAAATGACTCGGTTGGTAGAATAGACACATACCAACACGCTCATACTTGCACACATACATGCACACACGCACACAGACACACATACACACGCAAACACACACACACACAAAGGCTATGACAGGTATGAGGGGTAAAGGGGTAATGCATAACTATTGTTTTGTCTTCCCAATGCTTCCTCTAAGGAGATACTATGCAATTTTCATGTCACTTAATTTTCATCGCTAATCTTCTACTCCTTCTTTTCCTCTTCCCAGTCTGTCCATCATGCTTTCATCAAGTCTGACAGGACGGACTAGTACAACAGATAGTTTGATGAGTGTGTGTGTGTTTGTGTGTGCGGGTGTGCGTGCGTACGTAGGGGCGATTGTGTGTGTGTGCGTGCACGTGTGCGTGTCACAGTATTGTCTCCAGGTCAAATTCTTCAGTCTACACCCATAATACCCTGATTTACTGAGTAGGCCTGAGGCGACTAGGAGGAGGTTTATGTCCAAATCTACGGAGAGTGTAAGTCTGTGTCATTCTGTCACTCTAGCCTTGTCAACTGTCTGGCTCAAGAAGGTCTGCCAGGATTACTTCTGTGTCTACTGAAATGAACTCAGTGTGGTTTTTCCCTGGTTGTCTGTCGTCTTCACCTGGGGTTGATCTAGGGACAGTAGCACATACAGTAGATGATCAAGTGTGGTTTTCTGAAAGAGACAGGGGAGGGGAGGCAGCATGAAGCTCTTTAGAAGTTGGAGCTTCTCTCTGTCTTTCTCTCCTTCTATCTATCTATGTCGATATCTCTTTCAATCCTCCCCTAGGGCAATGACTCGACGCAGCCTTTACAAAAGATACGAGAGGCAGGGGGTAACTGGGGGGAGGAGAAGATGGGAGGGGGTTTAACAGATGAAAATAAAGTAGAGAAGAGAACCTGCCAGTAGGTTGAAAGGAGGTATTGTAAGCAGGGGAAAGCACATCTGTGAGGGCTCTTTGAAGTGGAGGGGATGAGAGGGAGAAACGTGTGTGAAGTCACACCTTTCATTCACTAGGGAGAAATGGAGCAAAAAGCCTGGACTTCCCAACCAACCACTATTTATAGAACCAATGATAAACTCCCCTCCTTCACTGCGCACACACACACACACACACACACACACACACACACACACACACACACACACACACACACTCACACTTTTAAGTTCAAGATTACAATGTTGACTTCATTTACTTTTCTGTTTTGGTGAGAGTTTTATCTGTCTCAACTGAGATTAACAGCAAATATTTACCTCAAAATCTTTTGAAACTTTTGTCTTTCAGGAAAGTCTTCACTTCAGTGCTCAGACGACCACTAAACAGCATGAGATGGAGAGAAATAGAGAGAGAACAATGTTTTTTAGATCAAATGTTCTAAAGAAAGGAATAAAGCGGACCGAGAGAGAGGAATCCCTAAAGATTCCACTTCTCCTACCCACCTCCTCTCCCACTCTCTGCCCCATTGCTCCCCACTAACCAGGCAGCACTTTAACCAAAGCAGAGAAGGACCATACAATGGAGGTCAATGGGCTGCTGGTCCTGCTGCCTGCCTGTCAGTGGGCTGCTGGTCCGGGCTGCCTGCCTGTCAGTGGGCTGCTTGTCCGGGCTGCCTGCCTGTCAGTGGGCTGCTGGTCCGGGCTGCCTGCCTGTCAGTGGGCTGCTTGTCCGGGCTGCCTGCCTGTCAGTGGGCTGCTGGTCCGGCTGCCTGCCTGTCAGTGGGCTGCTGGTCCGGCTGCCTGCCTGTCAGTGGGCTGCTGGTCCGGCTGCCTGCCTGTCAGTGGGCTGCTGCAGTGGGTCCTGCTGGTAGGATCAGAGCAGTGTTTTTCTGAAGGGTTGTCAGCATGGGGATGTTCCAGCATGTGGTAACAGTAGGGGAACCAGGCTATGATACAACTTTTTTTAAGGTAATCTTTATTTAGGCAAGTCAGTTAAGAACAAATTCTTATTTACAATGACAGCCTACCCGGACGACGCTGGGCCAATTGTGCGCCGCCCTATTGGACTCCTAATCACGGCCGGTTCTGATACAGCCTGGGATTGAACCAGGGTCTGTAGTGACACCTCTAGCACTGAGATGCAGTGCCTTAGACCGCTGCACCACTCAGGAGCTCATGTGTCGATATGTGTGTCCCTCTCCTCTCCTCCTAACTGCTTTTTCTATCGCCCTACCTCTCCACCTACCCCTTCCTCTCTTACTCCCTCCTACCTCTTCCTCCCCCCATTCTCCTACCCTCTTCCCTTTTCCCCCTCCTCTCCCCTTCTTTTCATCTCCTCCCCTCCTACTCTCCTCCCCTCCTACTCTCCTCCCCCTCCGCTCGCTCCTGTTTGAAGTTGCTCCTCGGCAACATGAGGCTGAGTTGTGGACATCCACGGACCAGGGGAGGGGAGACATTATTCTACTGTACTGTACATACACTTACTGTACAACCAACCAATCAGTCAAGGCAACGTTGTTCTTTCAAGTGACATCAGGCTATAAAAGGCCTCTATATACAGTACATAGTAGATCCAGGTACAGTACATCCTGGCACATACAGTATGTAGGGGAACATACTACACCACACCCATGTTCTCAGTCTCTTCCACTGTTCTCAGTCACTTCCACTGTTCTCAGTCACTTCCACTGTTCTCAGTCTCTTCCACTGTTCTCAGTCACTTCCACTGTTCTCAGTCTCTTCCACTGTTCTGTCACTTCCACTGTTCTCAGTCACTTCCACTGTTCTCAGTCACTTCCACTGTTCTCAGTCACTTCCACTGTTCCCAGTCACTTCCAGTCACTTCCACTGTTCTCAGTCACTTCCACTGTTCTCAGTCACTTCCACTGTTCTCAGTCTCTTCCACTGTTCTCAGTCACTTCCACTGTTCTCAGTCTCTTCCACTGTTCTCAGTCACTTCCACTGTTCTCAGTCTCTTCCACTGTTCTCAGTCTCTTCCACTGTTCTCAGTCACTTCCACTGTTCTCAGTCACTTCCACTGTTCTCAGTCACTTCCACTGTTCTCAGTCTCTTCCACTGTTCTCAGTCTCTTCCACTGTTCTCAGTCACTTCCACTGTTCTCAGTCACTTCCACTGTTCTCAGTCACTTCCACTGTTCTCAGTTACTTCCGCTGTTCTCAGTCACTTCCACTGTTCTCAGTCTCTTCCACTGTTCTCAGTCACTTCCACTGTTCTCAGTCTCTTCCACTGTTCTCAGTCTCTTCCACTGTTCTCAGTCACTTCCACTGTTCTCAGTCACTTCCACTGTTCTCAGTCACTTCCACTGTTCTCAGTCACTTCCACTGTTCTCAATCACTTCCACTGTTCTGTCTCTTCCACTGTTCACAGTCACTTCCACTGTTCTCAGTCTCTTCCACTGTTCTCAGTCTCTTCCACTGTTCTGTCTCTTCCACTGTTCTCAGTCTCTTCCACTGTTCTGTCTCTTCTACTGTTCTCAGTCACTTCCACTGTTCTGACTCTTCTACTGTTCTCAGTCACTTCCACTGTTCTGTCTCTTCCACTGTTCTGTCTCTTCCACTGTTCTCAGTCACTTCCACTGTTCTGTTTCTTCTACTATTCTCATTCACGTCCACTGTTCTGTCTCTTCTACTGTTCTCATTCACTTCCACTGTTCTGTCTTTTCTACTGTTCTCAGTCACTTCCACTGTTCTGTCTCTTCTACTGTTCTCATTCACTTCCACTGTTCTGTCTCTTCCACTGTTCTGTCTCTTCCACTGTTCTCAGTCACTTCCACTGTTCTTTCTCTTCCACTGTTCTCAGTCACTTCCACTGTTCTGTCTCTTCCACTGTTCTCAGTCACTTCCACTGTTCTCAGTCACTTCCACTGTTCTCAGTCACTTCCACTGTTCTCAGTTACTTCCGCTGTTCTCAGTCACTTCCACTGTTCTCAGTCTCTTCCACTGTTCTCAGTCACTTCCACTGTTCTCAGTCTCTTCCACTGTTCTCAGTCTCTTCCACTGTTCTCAGTCACTTCCACTGTTCTCAGTCACTTCCACTGTTCTCAGTCACTTCCACTGTTCTCAGTCACTTCCACTGTTCTCAATCACTTCCACTGTTCTGTCTCTTCCACTGTTCACAGTCACTTCCACTGTTCTCAGTCTCTTCCACTGTTCTCAGTCTCTTCCACTGTTCTGTCTCTTCCACTGTTCTCAGTCTCTTCCACTGTTCTGTCTCTTCTACTGTTCTCAGTCACTTCCACTGTTCTGACTCTTCTACTGTTCTCAGTCACTTCCACTGTTCTGTCTCTTCCACTGTTCTGTCTCTTCCACTGTTCTCAGTCACTTCCACTGTTCTGTTTCTTCTACTATTCTCATTCACGTCCACTGTTCTGTCTCTTCTACTGTTCTCATTCACTTCCACTGTTCTGTCTTTTCTACTGTTCTCAGTCACTTCCACTGTTCTGTCTCTTCTACTGTTCTCATTCACTTCCACTGTTCTGTCTCTTCCACTGTTCTCAGTCACTTCCACTGTTCTTTCTCTTCTACTGTTCTCAGTCACTTCCACTGTTCTGTCTCTTCCACTGTTCTCAGTCACTTCCACTGTTCTGTCTCTTCTACTGTTCTCAGTCACTTCCACTGTTCTGTCTCTTCCACTGTTCTCAGTCACTTCCACTGTTCTGTCTCTTCTACTGTTCTCAGTCACTTCCACTGTTCTCAATCACTTCCAATGTTCTGACTCTTCTACTGTTGTCAGTCACTTCCACTGTTCTGTCTCTTCCACTGTTCTCAGTCACTTCCACTGTTCTGTCTCTTCTACTGTTCTCAGTCACTTCCACTGTTCTGTCTCTTCCACTGTTCTCAGTCACTTCCACTGTTCTGTCTCTTCTACTGTTGTCAGTCACTTCCACTGTTCTGTCTCTTCCACTGTTCTCAGTCACTTCCACTGTTCTGTCTCTTCTACTGTTCTCAGTCACTTCCACTGTTCTGTCTCTTCTACTGTTCTCAGTCACTTCCACTGTTCTGTCTCTTCTACTGTTCTCAGTCACTTCCACTGTTCTGTCTCTACTGTTCCTGAGCCTGTCAACAACGTGAATGTTCTAATGTGAGCTGCCAGAGCACTCAATAACACAGGCAGATAGACAAACAGACTGACGGGGGACCTGAGTCCTTAACTGCTCTCTCTCTCTCTCTCTCTCTCTCTCTCTCTCTCTCTCTCTCTCTCTCTCTCTCTCTCTCTCTCTCTCTCTTTCTCTCTCTCTCTCTCTTCAATTCAATTCAAGGGGCTTTATTGGCATTGGAAACATGTGTTAACATTGCCGAAGCAAGTGAGGTAGATAATATACAAAAGTGAAATAAACAATAAACAATCTCTCTCTCTATCGCAGTGTGGGGGGTGTGGAGGGCTCTTTCCTAACTAACTTTCTTGATTCTTTTCTTTACATGCTATTTTCTATGGTGGAGGGTTAATGCAATATTTGTTTTAGCGGTATCCACAGTTTTTTCAAAGTTAGGGTGGAAGAGGACAGAGTAACTTTCCTGGGGTTTTGAAGGTGTGGTGTGCGCGAAGGCTTCTCAGCCTAGTGCGGAGGAGATGCTGTCGATACGGCATGGATTCATGTGTGTTCCTGAGAATGGAGTTAAGGTGGAGGAGGTTCTGCTCGTGGTCACAGGTAGCGCCTGAGGAGACGCTGGTGGTCGGAGGGGACTGGAACTGTACAATGGATTTTACAAAAGACAGAAATGGGGAAGAGCCTCATTCAGTGTCAGTGGGAGTGTTAAGGGACATCATTAATCAGTTCAACCTAGTGGATGTTTGGAGAACTAAACATCCAAACACAAGACAGTATACATGGGTGAAGGTTTTTGGGGCTAGGCTGAGTGCAGCCCGACTTGATCGGTTTTACATGTCTAGGAATCGGAGCAATAGGCTGCTGGGCGCTACCATTCTCCCGGTGGTGTTTTCGGATCCTCACATAACCATGGCTCGGCTGTCTATTTCACCAGGGCCCTGGCAGGCATCTTATTGGAAGTTCAATGTGAAGCTCTTACAATATGACACTTTTTGCTCAGGTTTCCAGACATTTTGGGTAAGGTGGGGGCAGCGAAGAGAGGAGTATGAGTCTCTGAGTCAATGGTGGGATGTGGGGGAAGTACAAATTCGTATTTTCTGTCAACAGTACACAGCTCTCTCATCCTCAGAGACTAGGGGAGTATTGGGGGAACTAGAGTGTTGTGTTAGTGAGATAGAGGTAGAGATGGTGGGGCAAGGCATTGTAGGCCTCCAGGCTAATTTAGCCGAATTACATAGGGACCTGGGCAGTTTTCTCCAGGTTAAAGCAAAGGGAGCACTTGTAAGAGCTAGGCTCTCCATGCTCAAGGAGATGGACGCTCTCAGCTCCTTCTTCTTTGGTTTGGAAAGACAGATCGGTGAAGCCAAGGGTATACATTGTCTACGGCTGTCTGATGGGTGGGTGACCTCTGTGGTAGGGGAAATGCGGCTGTCTGATGGGCGGGTGACCTCTGTGGTGGGTGAGATGCGGCTGTCTGATGGGAGGGTGACCTCTGTGGTGGGGGAGATGCGGCTGTCTGATGGGCGGGTGACCTCTGTGGTGGGTGAGATGCGGGAGCGGACTGTGGAGTTTTATACTGAATTGTATAGGGCAGAAGTGTGTGGTCCTATGTGTGCTCAAGTCTTGTTCGCAGGACTCCCTAAGCTCTCTCTGGCACAGAGGGATGAAATGGACATTCCTCTGTTGTCCCATGAACTGGCAGAGGCCGTAACCCAGATGTCCCCCGGTCATGTACCGGTAAGTCGATGGACTCCCAGTGGAGTTTTATAAAAAATTCTGGGGAATAATTGGACAGGACTTCTTTTGCGTGTTGCGTGAATGCGTCGTGGTAGGAGAGTTGCCGATGAGCTGCCGTCGGGCGGCTCTGACTCTCCTGCCCAAAAAAGGGGACTTGTGTGAACTTAAGAACTGGAGGCCTGTGGCATTACTCTGTGCAGACTACAAGATATTTGCCAAAGTCCTCTCTAACAGACTGAAGTCCCATTTGGACTTTATAGTACATAAGGACCAAACATATTGTGTACCGGGACGCTCAATCACGGACAACTTGTTCTTAATTAGGGACTTGTCGAGAGGTTCTAATGTGAACTTGGGACTGGTCTCTTTAGATCAAGAGAAGGCTTTTGATAGAGTGGACCATGAGTATCTGTTTAATGTGATGTTTGGGTTCTGGATTTTTTTTGACCTGTCTGAAGATGTTGTATGCTGGGGCGTCATGTATGGTCAAGGTGGGAGGGGGGCTCAGTAGGCCAATCTGGGTGAGGTGGGGCATTAGACAAGGATGCCCTCTATCTGGGCAGTTATACACACTTGCCATTGAGCCTTTTTTTAGGACTGCTACGCAGGAGACTGCAGGGAGTGTGCTGGACAGGAATGG
This sequence comes from Oncorhynchus kisutch, assembly GCF_002021735.2. Taxonomy (NCBI): domain Eukaryota; kingdom Metazoa; phylum Chordata; class Actinopteri; order Salmoniformes; family Salmonidae; genus Oncorhynchus; species Oncorhynchus kisutch. The sequence goes on along the minus strand of NC_034196.2, from coordinate 27,680,471 downwards.
ATGTGGTGACAGGCATAGCAGTGTCAGCATATGCAGATGATGTTTCTGTGATGGTCAGGGATGATCAGGATATGCAGGCACTGGAGACCAGTCTGAAGGTGTACTTCATCAGCTAAGGTCAGCTAAGGTAAACTGGGGCAAGAGCAAAGCTCTGTTATGTGGGGCATGGGGGGATAGGGCTCCTCCTCTGCTTCCAGGTGGTTTGCAGTGGCGTTGTGAAGGGCTTAAAGTGTTGGGGGTGTACCTGGGCTCGGAGAAGTGGGTAAGGAAGAATTGGGAGGGGCTGTCACAGGCAGTGGAGGTGGCTCCTGTCCCAAGTGTCATATAGAGGGAGGGTGCTGATAATTAACAACCTGGTGGCATCTTCCCTGTGGCATAAACTGGCTGTCCTCAATCCCCCCGCCGGTCTGCTCGCAGACCTGCAACGCAAGCTGGTGGACTTCTTCTGGTCGGGCCATCACTGGCTGAAGGCAGCAGTGTTGTACATGACCGTTCACGAAGGATGACAGGGCCGGGTGGAACTGGAGAGCAGGATGGCTGCTTTCAGGCTAAAGGTGGTGCCGAGACTGCTGTACCATGCTGATGTTGGCTGGAGGGAACCAGCATGTGCACTGCTGAGGAGAGCTGGCGGATTAGGGTTGGACCGGCACCTGTTCCTCATGAACCTGGAGAGGCTGAGTACAACAGGTCTCTCAGATTTTTACTCTGCAATGCTGAGGGCCTGGCAGTTGCTAAGGCCCATATGAGAAGGGGGTGTGGAGCCTGGGCTGTGGGTGTGGGAGGAGCCTATCTTCCACAGCCCAGCCATCCCTTTGAGATCGGTTCAGTTGGCCACCCTGCAGAGGCAACTGATGTCAGGGGGTTTACAAAGGCTGGGTGACCTGAGACTGCTGGGAGAGGAGGGGTGGAAAACCCCGGAAGGGTTAACGTCTCTTAGGCTGCTGGAGAGATTCCTGGAGGAGTTCCAGGAGGCACTGTCTGAGCCGGTAAGGGGGATGTTTGAGCGGTCAAATGGAGAGGGGCCACCAATGTTTCCGCCACTGCAGGTGACTGGAGACTGGCAAGGGGGTCTGGGGGGGGGTCTTTTAACACTGGCAAGGGAGGTAAAGCCCTCTACAACCTCTGCGTTATGGTTAGGAACATTAGAAGCCTAACAGGAGTGAAGGTACATCAGTGGCAGGGGGTATGTGGGGCGGAGAGTATGGTGCCTTTTAGGTGGAGGGGGCTCTACAAACCCCCAGTACCAAAGAGGTCAGGGGACAAGTGTTGAATTTCATTTGTAGAATTACACAAAGTCGGAATTGTTCCGTGCCTGATATTACTGTACATTACATTGTACAGTAATGCCCTTTGTAATGTTAGCACACTTCCTTCTCATCCCTCATAAACATCCCTTGCCCCCCCCCCCCTTACCTCTTCACTGTTTACTGTACTCATGTGGAAGAGGTAGGTTACTGAAAAATGTTCACATGAAAATCATAATCAATCCTACATGTTATAACATTTATAATGAGTTTATATGGTCACTGACAGTGTATTATAATGGTCTCCCACCATTTTAATGGGATATTCATATATTTGTCATTTATTAACTTTATCTGTTGATTTGTGAATGCTGTACATGCTAGCTAGCTACTGTACTTTCTACTGTAGGCTACAAGTCATCATTGGGCTAGCATGGCTATTCATGTCCCCTTTCATTATTAATTTGTACTTTGCAGAGGCGTTTGGCATATAATGGCAGCACAGCATTTGTTTATGGACGTTTTTCCTGTCATTATCAGGTAATGCCACTTTGAGGCGGCAGGTAGCCTAGTGGTTAGAGTGTTGGACTAGTAACTGAAAGGTTGCAAGATCAAATCCCCGAGCTGACAAGGTAAAAATCTGTCTTTCTGCCTCTGAACAAGGCAGTTAACCCACTGTTCCTAGGCAGTCATTAAAAATAAGAATTGGTTCTTAACTGACTTGCCTAGTTAAAAAAAGGTTTTACATTTTTTTTGTTTTTGTTAACATATTTTGACGATATTTTACTGACTGTTAGCTGTTTGCAAGTGCATATCATGTCACTGTACAAAACGCCTGGCTGTCATTGAAAAAGTTGGCTAGTACATTTCATTTGCATTACACTGTTATGCGAAAAAACGTTCTTATTATTGGCCCTGTCTACTATACCCTTGTGGAAGAGAGGAGTTTGGCGTATAAGGGCAGAACAGCATTTGTTTATGGAAGTTTTTCCTGGCATAATCAGAGAATAAAAGATCCCCACCAACCCTGATCATTTGTTCATTATGTAAGGCAATAAAAACACAATGCAGAGGCAATCTACACCCTTCACATATGTTCTTAAATAATATTCGTAGAATGTTCTCAAAAATTTAAAGTTTTCTTGTGTTTTTGTATGGAAAGTTTTCTTAACGTTCTCTGAACAATTTAAGAACATTACTTTAAATTGAACCATGAGGAAACCTGCAGGAAATGTTATGCTGAAGTACTGAAATTCCCACAGAAGAAGAATGAACTTTCCCATAACAATTGAATAACATGACTTTGAATAAAACCATGAGGAAACCTGTATATAACGTTATGCTGAGGTACTGAAATTCCTACAGAAGAACATTGTTTCTTAACTGTTTTGGGAACAATTTTATAACATGACTGTAAATACAACCTTGAGCAAACCAGTAGGAAGCGTTATGCTGAGGTACTGAAATTCCCACAGAAGAACGTTGTTTCTCTGAACTATTTGAGAACATTCCCAATGTCCAGTTGAAGAATGTTCCAAGCCATTACAACATTTAAAATAAATGTAATCATGTTCAAATTTTAGGAAACTTTTTTTTTAAAGTAATGAATTACCAAGAAAATAAAGTGTTCTTTTCACTTTCCTTAAATGTTCCTTAAATGTTCCAAAGCCAAGCAACTATCCTGCACCATTCCCAGAACATTGTGGGAAGGTTGGATGCAAAATAACTATAGGACTACCATGCTCTCACCAAGCTGTAACAAACATATGGTTCTCAGAATGTGCTAGCTGGTTAGTGTGTGATATTATGAGCCACACAGCTTGATCTTTCAATCTCTCTCTTTCTCTCTCTCTCTCTTTATTTCTCTCTCTTCTCAGCAACACCTGACAGAGGGGGAGACAGATGATTCACCACCGATTAAAGAACAACAGGCTTATTGTTCTCTCATCTCACGCCCTCCTTTCTCTCTACTCCCTTCATCCCCCTCAGCAAATCATTGACGCCGTTCACGGCGCTGAAATGGAACGCCGTTGTGATTTTCTCCAGCTTTTCTTTTCCCTTTGTTTCTTCTGTCTCTCTTGTCTCTCTTTATTTTTTCTTCTTCCAACCCCAAGCGTTCCTGGAGCACTGGAGGCCTCTCTCCTTTTACTGTTTCCTTTCCGACCAGATTAAGTGTGACAGATTGGCAAAGAGAGCACATGACAGGGTTCAGACAGCAGACACCAATAAGATCAGACATGTGATGTGTAATTAAGAGGTCACAAGAGGGCCAGTGCTGACACACCCACACACAGACATCAGCAGACACTCACTTCAACCATATGATCCACAACCTGTTATTAAAGAACATTCCCTCCCCTACACCCACTCCACGAGATGTTATCTACATTTTGTCACAAGAAAACTGTCTGATCAAGAGAGAGAGAGCGAAAGAGAGAGGGGGGGATAGAGAGAGGCATAGGAAAGCTAGAACGAGAAAGAGAGAGCGAAACATAGAAACCATCACAGCAGAGAGGTTGATATTGGAAGTGAATGCTTGACGTACGTTATAATGCCAGTGATTTGATTAGACTTGGGTGACATTCTTTTCTTTCACACACATCTGAGAGGAGAGAGAGAGAGCGAGGCATCTGCTACTGCCAAAACACATTAACTCCTGTGAACTCTGAGAGGCTCAGGGAGAAGTGAAGGGGTTTTTGATTCCACTTTCTCATTCCATTTAGTCAACTCTGAGATGTTTTAATGCTGTAAAAGTGACAAGGAGACGATTCTATAGATGAGTTATGACAGCAGAGGAGGGATAGCAAAAACAAGTGGTTAAGAAGTACTGCTTTTACATCTACTGTCACGCCTTGGTCTTAGTATTTTGTGTTTTCTTTAATTATTTGTTCAGGCCAGGGTGTGACATGGGTTTGTGTGTTGTGTTTCGTATTGGGGTTTGTAGTATTTGGGATCGCGGCTGATTAGGGGTGTTGTATAGGCTTGGCTGCCTGAGGCGGTTCTCAATCAGCAGTCAGGTGCTTCTCGTTGCCTCTGATTGGGAACCGTATTTAGGTAGCCTGAGTTCGCTTTGTATTTCGTGGGTGATTGTTCCTGTCTCTGTGTAGTGTTCACCAGATAGGCTGTAATAGTTTCACGTTCCGTTTGTTGTTTTTGTATTTATTAAGTTATTTCATGTATCGTCACTTTTCATTCATTAAAGAACATGAGTAACCACCACGCTGCATTTCGGTCCGACTCTCTTTCTACAAACGAAGAACGCCGTTACAGAATCACCCACCACATACGGACCGAGCGGCGTGGTAACAGGCAGGAAAAGCGAAAGGAGGACGTTATGGACAGCAATGGCATGGAGTATACGACGTGGGAAGAAATCGACAGGTGGGCGGCCGACCCAGAGAGAGTGCAGGAGCCCGCATGGGATTCGCTTGAGCAGTGCGAAGAAGGCTATAGGTGAATGGAGTCGAAAAGGAAAACACGGCGGCGCAGAGCGAAACCCGAAAGTCACCCCAAAAAATGTATTGGGGGGGGGCTCAGGGAGAGAGTGGCAGAGTCAGGAGTCAGACCTGAGCCAACTCTCCCTGTTAATCATGAGGAGCAGCGATATAAGGACTTCTGGTCTTGGGAGATGATATTAGATGGAAGAGGACCCTGGGCTCAGCCTGGTGAATATCGCCGCCCCAAGGAGGAAGCAGAGGCAGCAGGAGATAGGAGCCGGCGATACGAGGGAACACGGTTGGCAAGGAAGCCCGAGAAGCAACCCCAAAAAATTATTGGGGGGGGGCTTACAGGGAGTATGGCTATGCCAGGTAGGAGACCTGCGCAAACTCCCTGTGCTTTCCGGTGGGCTAGAGAGACCGGGCAGACACCGTGTTATGCTATGGAGCGCACGGTTATTTCCAGTGTGGGTGCATAGCCCGGTACGGTTCATACCAGCCCTTCGTATTGGCCGGGCTAGAGTGGGCATCGAGCCAGGTAAGCTTGGGCAGGCTCGGTGCTCAAGAGCTCCAGTGCGCCTGCACGGTCCGGTCTATCCAGAGCCACCTCCACACACCAGTCCTCCGGTAGCAGCTCCCCGCACCAGGCTTCCTGTGCGTGTCCTCGCTCCAGTATCACCAGTGCCCGCACCACGCATCAGGCCTACAGTGCGCCTCGTCTCTCCTGCTCTGTCGGAGTCTCCCGCCTGTTCAGCACAGCCAGAGCCTTCCTTCCCTCCTGCGCTGTCGGAGTCTCCCGCCTGTTCAGCGCAGCCAGCGTTTTCCTCCTCTCCTGCGCTGCCGGAGCCTCCTGCCTGTTTGAAGCAGCCTGAGCTGCCAGTCTGCAGGGTGCTGTCAGTCTGCAAGGAGCTGCCAGTCTGCAGGGAGCTGTCAGTCTGCAAGGAGCTGCCAGTCTGCAAGGAGCTGCCAGTCTGCAAGGTGCTGTCAGCCTGCATGGAGCAGTCAGAGCTGTCAGTCTGCATGAAGCAGCCAGAGCTGCCAGTCTGCAAGGAGCTGACAGTCTGCAAGGAGCTGACAGTCTGCAAGGAGCTGTCAGTCTGCAAGGAGCTGTCAGCCTGCATGGAGCAGTCAGAGCTGTCAGTCTGCAAGGAGCTGCCAGTCTGCAAGGAGCTGTCAGCCTGCATGGAGCAGTCAGAGCTGTCAGTCTGCATGAAGCAGCCAGAGCTGTCAGTCTGCAAGGAGCTGCCAGTCTGCAAGGAGCTGCCAGTCTGCAAGGAGCTGCCAGTCTGCAAGGAGCTGTCAGTCTGCAAGGAGCTGCCAGTCTGCAAGGAGCTGCCAGTCTGCAAGGAGCTGCCAGTCTGCAAGGAGCTGTCAGTCTGCAAGGAGCTGTCAGTCTGCAAGGAGCTGTCAGCCTGCATGGAGCAGTCAGAGCTGTCAGTCTGCAAGGAGCTGTCAGTCTGCAGGGAGCTGTCAGTCTGCAAGGAGCGGTCAGTCTGCAAGGAGCTGTCAGTCTGCAAGGAGCTGTCAGCCTGCATGGAGCAGTCAGAGCTGTCAGTCTGCAAAGAGCTGCCAGTCTGCAAGGAGCTGTCAGCCTGCATGGAGCAGTCAGAGCTGTCAGTCTGCATAGAGCAGCTAGATCCACCAGTCAACCAGAATCTTCCAGATCTGCTAGTCAACCAGAATCTTCCAGATCTGCTAGTCAACCTGAATCTTCCAGATCCGCCAGCCAGCCAGGATCTACTGGAGCCTACTACCTACCTGAGCTTCATCTCAGTACTGGGCTTCATCTCAGTACTGGGCTTTCTCTCAGTACTGGGCTTCCCCTCAGTTCCGGGCTGCCCCTCAGTTCCGGGCTGCCCCTCAGTCCCGAGCTGCCTCAGTCCGGAGCTGCCCCTCAGTCCCGAGCTGCCCCTCAGTCCCGAGCTGTCCCTCAGTCCCGAGCTGTCCCTCAGTCCCGAGATGCCCCTCAGTCACGAGCTGCTCCTCAGTTCTGTGGGGTTCTGGGTGAGGACTATTAGGCCATGGTCGGCGGCGAGGGTGGATTATCCCAGGACGCGAAGGGGAGGAACTATGACATTTATGGAGTGGGGTCCACGTCCCGAGCCGGAGCCGCCACCATGGACAGACGCCCACCCGGACCCTCCCTATGGTTTTGAGGTGCGTCCGGGAGTCCGCACCTTGGGGGGGGGGGGGGGTTCTGTCACGCCTTGGTCTTAGTATTTTGTGTTTTCTTTAATTATTTGTTCAGGCCAGGGTGTGACATGGGTTTGTGTGTTGTGTTTCGTATTGGGGTTTGTAGTATTTGGGATCGCGGCTGATTAGGGGTGTTGTATAGGCTTGGCTGCCTGAGGCGGTTCTCAATCAGCAGTCAGGTGCTTCTCGTTGCCTCTGATTGGGAACCGTATTTAGGTAGCCTGAGTTCGCTTTGTATTTCGTGGGTGATTGTTCCTGTCTCTGTGTAGTGTTCACCAGATAGGCTGTAATAGTTTCACGTTCCGTTTGTTGTTTTTGTATTTATTAGTTATTTCATGTATCGTCACCATTTCCTCATTAAAGATCATGATTAACCACCACGCTGCATTTCGGTCCTCTCTTTCAACAAACAAAGAACGCCGTTACATCTACAAGACAGATGGCCACATCAGTGGCAAGGACCATTAAAAATAAACATCAGAGCAGGACATTATAGTATTAAAGTCTACTAGTAGTATTACAACCTACTATTTCGAATATGATTGGACGGTGATCTTGACATATTGTATATTGATGTGTATTACTTCAGTTAAAAGAGACCTTGGGGTTCAGAAAGTGCCTCTACAGATGACCTGCTGTCTCTCCCAGTCTTGACCAAGAATGTCGGTGAAGTAGAGAAAGAGATATACTGGCACAATAAAGAAAGATTCAAATCAAGGACAATGGAGGGGATGGGTGTCTGTACAATAGATAGATGTAAAGACAGAAAGAAAAGGAGAGAAAAATGCTAAAGTAAGGGAGAGAGTTAAAACGTGTGAGGGAGAGAATACAGTGAAGGAAGAAAAGAGGGATGGAAGAAATGATCCCTGCGGTTGGGTCCATCAGGAAATTCAATAAAAATTATTATAAAGGGTCGGTCCTGACATTGAAAAATAGTGAAATTATACAAGTGAGCAGGGTAAAGAAGGAGGAGTTATGGTATTTGGCACAGGGGAGTGAGGAGAGAGCCCATGGATGCCTTCGTCGTCAAAAGTCCCGTCACCGATGGAGAGAGTTGGGCCTGGAACCAGCTGCCTAGCCACCAGTCGAAAAGAGATGGAAGAAAAAACAGAGAGAGATGGAGGGACAGAAGGAAAGCGAGACAAGGAGGAGAAAGAGGGATAGCGAGAGAGGGAGAAAGACATGGAGAGAGAAAAAAAGAGAGAAAAGAGAAGAAAAGGAACCAACAAAAGTAGAAAGTGCTTAGAATTGCACAGTGATACCATTTAGACAGAAAGGGAGTGTGTGGGGGTGGATGTGCCAAACACAGTCAGAGTGAAAGGCCTGGGGTGTCCAGCTAGCAGAAATTAGGGTAATTCTTCAAACGTGTTGCGGAGGGTTTGGGGAGAGGGCCAACCTGTTTATTTTACAATCTTATGCCACACTCTCTCATACTCTCTCGTACTCTTTAGGAATGAGACAGACTCCGACATTCTTTCTCTATCTTACTCCCTCCTCTCCCTCCATCCTCTCTCTGTCGTGACCAGGGGATACTCCATTTCAGTCGGCTCAGTAAACTCACACTGACAGAACGTTGCTTGCAGCGACAGGTCTAATGTTACTCCACTGATTAGGAAAGAGAAGGGATGAAAGGAGAGAATAACCAAAGATCACTTTTGGCATTTGACATTAAAGATGACATCTTACTTATTTTCTTCACCTCTTTTCAGGCGTGTGGCCTGTGGCTGCTGAGAGAGAGCGAGAGAGAGAGAGAGAGAGAGAGAGAGAGAGGGTTAAAATTGTGCCACAACAGCAGATTGTATGTAAAGCTTATCTGTGAAGATTGTGTATGAAAAATATTTAAAGAGTAATAGTCCATTCAAACCACTACACTGACACATGAACACAGGAGCATACTGTGTCTTACATCCCATCTTTCCACATTCAAATATGATTAAAGAAGTATAGTAAAGTATGTATATTTTATTGTAGGTTGTGTATGTGTGTGCGTGCTTGCGTGTGTGTGTGTGTGTTTCTGTGTGTATATGTGTGTGTGTGCATCGTATGCATCACGTGCATGTGTGTGTCCACATAAAAGGGCATCAGTGTGGTAATGGATTCCCACATTAAGCCCATCAAGGCCCGACAGAGGATGTGGCAGCTTGGCAGAGGGAGGGTTAATCCTGTTTGAGAGCGAGGTGTGTAGGTGGTGTGTGGAGTGTCTTGCGTTCCTGTTGGAATGTGGCCGCTCTGGGATTGTGGTGCTGGGGATATGAGAATTGGGTGGCATTGGTGGTTGCCAGAGCACAGATGCACAAAAGACAGGTTTTAACATAATCATATCGCCGGATGGAAATATATGTGAGTACTCCCATATGTGTGTGTGCTGTATTCCTGTAGAGTTCAGAAGGTAGCCATGGCAGTGTGGCGGTGGGGCTGTGGTACTGATGGTTGAGGGTTGGGGTCTGAGGGGCTGTGATGCTGAGGGATGAGGGTTGGGGTTCTGAGGGGCTGTAGTGCTGTCATGCTGAGGGTCTGAGGGGTTGTGGTGCTGAGGAATGAGGGTTGGTGGTGTGAGGGGTTTTGGTGCTGACGGATGAGGGCTGGGGGTCTGATGGGCTGTGGGGTTGAGGGTTGGGTGTCTGAGGGGCTCTGGGACTGAGGTTGAGGTTTGGGGGTCTGAGGACTTTTGGTGCTGAGGGTTGGGGGTCTGAGGGGCTGTGGGGTTGGGGGTCTGAGGGGCTTTGGGGGTGAGGGTTGGGGGTCTGAGGGGTTTTGGTGCTGAGGGTTGGGGGTCTGAGGGGCTGTGAGGTTGAGGGTTGGGGGTCTGAGGGGCTTTGGGACTGAGGGTGGGGGTTGGGAGTCTGAGGGGTTGTGAGGTTGAGGTTTGGGGGTCTGAGGGCTTTGGGTCTGAGTGTTGGGGGTCTGAGGGGCTGTGAAGTTGAGGGTTGGGGTTCTGAGGGACTGTGGTGATGTGGGAAGGCCCTAAATTAGCTCAAATCAAATATTAGCTGAATGGGGACACTGGGACAACAGTAGGTATGACTGGAGTCAGACTGGTAGTCAAAGAGTCACTGTTCAGTCATTCAGAGTGGAGGTATGGCACACACACACACACACACACACACACACACACACACACTCACTCACATGCACAAACACCACACACACCACTCTCGCTCCTTAATCTCTCTCTCTCTTTTACTCTTTCTCTCTCCTGAGAGCCAGGTGTGATAGTTTTGACCCTGCATGTTTTATCTCCCCCACCAGGGTGTTGGGGAGTTGAAGAGGTGAGGGCTGAGGGTCAGGGCTGTCAACACACACACACACCGTGCTGGGGTCAGGTCAGGGCTGGGGAGAGGGAGTGTTTGTTGGGCTAGACCCAGGACACCGGGCGTGAAGTAAAGCTCAGCCCCAGGACATACTAGGAGTTCAGCCAGGGTTCAGAGGTCAGGGAGAGGAGTACTTGGAAGGTAAAATCATAAATTAAATTATTTATTATTTGTCACACGCTTTGAAAACAGCAGGTGTAAACTAATAGTGAAATGATGGGCCCTTCCCAACAATACAGAGAGAAAACTAGAAACATAATAAAAAGATAATAAATACACACTGGCGGTAACGATGGTTGAAGGAGGTAAAGAACCGGTTAAAGAGAGGTAAAACTCATTAAACCTGTAACTCTACTCTCCTCTTTCATCGTCTCCGTTAATCTTTTATTCGTTCACCTCTGTCTTCATCACTCTCCGTCAAAAGGGCAAAGATCTGTTATCTGTAGATTATGCAATTTTCCTCGGCCCTAATAGGAATGTGTCAAAATCAGGATTTGAATTACATGACAAACGTCCATAATATAATTTATATACATATGATACCTGGTGATAAGCAGTTCTCTTTATGTGTCTCTATGTGTTTTGTGAACGTGTGTGTTTGTGTGTTTTGTAAACGTGTGTGTTTGTGTGTTTTGTGAACGTGTGTGTATGTGTGTTTTGTGAATGTGTGTATGTGTGTTTTGTGAATGTGTGTGTGTTTTGTGAACAGAGATTGGGAGCGGGCGTCACAGTACCCCCCCTCTAGGGGCGCCACCTGGCGTCCTACCTGGGCGATCTTGACGGGCCGGCCAAGGCATGGGAGCCTGACGAGCCGCCTGAGGCACGGCGTGGAAAACTGTTCGAGCCAACTGAGGCTTGGGAGCCTCTCGAGCCAGCTGAGGCATGGGAGCCTGTCTTTGTCTCTCTCTCTCTCGGTCTCTCTCTCTCTCTCTCTCTCTCTTTGTATCTATCTCAATTCAATTCAAGGGGCTTTATTGGCATGGGAAACGTGTTTACATTGCCAAAGCAAGTGAAATGGATAAAGTGTTTTTCAGAGCCCCAGGACCAGCTTGCTTAGGGAACTCTTCTCCAGGTTCATCTCTCTGTAGGTGATGGCTTTGTTTAGGAATCGCTTCCTTTTAGGTGGTTGTAGAATCTCTCTCTCTCTCTTTCTAGCTCAATTTCTCTGTCTTTCTCTCTCACTCTTTCTTGCTTATGTTCTATCTCTTCATGTCTTGCTTTCTATTGTTCCCAACTTCTCTCGCTCTCTCTCCTCACAGTAGGAACTAATATGCATTACATATAATTTATTATTGCTCTGGAAATTATTACAGCATTAATATTACACTAAATATATACATTGTTAAAAAAAATGTTTACTTAGATGTTGGGCTGAAAAGAATAATCTTACAAATAGATTTACATTTTTTACATTTTCCCATTTCACTACTTACCTCATAGCTTAGTACCAGTCCAGACATTAACAAGACCAATTTTCATATTTCACCATATTGAAGTTCTACAGCCTACAGCCAACAGGAGACATACAGATGTAGGTTCTTAATTGGATCACTCTTTTGGTGTTGAGAAATATCCTGCACAGCAGAAAATGCTAACTTGTAGTGTATTCAAGGTTAAAAAAGGCTTCTAAAGTTTGTACATTGCCTTGCGAAAGTATTCACCCCATTGAAATTGTTCCTATTTTGATGCCTTACAACCTGGAATTAAAATAGATTTTTAGGGGGTTTGTATCATTTGATTTACACAACATGCCTACCACTTTGAAGATGCAAAATATTTTTTCTTGTGAACCAAACAAGAAATAAGACAAAGAAACTGAAAACTTGAACATGCATGACTATTCACCCCCCCGAAGTCAATACGTTGTAGAGCCACCCTTTGCAGCAATTACAGCTGCAAGTCTCTTGAGATATGTCTCTCTAAGCTTGGCACATCTAGCCACTGGAATTTTTGCCCATTCTTCAAAGCAAAACTCCTCCAGTTCCGTCAAGTTGGATGGGTTCCTGCTGGTGTACAGCAATCTTTAAGTCACACCACAGATTCTCAATTGGATTGAGGTCTGGGCTTTGACTAGGCCATTACAAGACATTTAAAGGTTTCCCCTTAAACCACTCAAGTGTTGCTTTAGCAGTATGCTTATGGTCATTGTCCTGCTGGAAGGTGAACCTCCGCCCCTGTCTCAAATCTCCCTGTATTTCCCTGTATTTATTTCCCTGTATCTAGCGCCATCCATCATTCCTTCAATTCTGACCAGTTTCCCAGTCCCTGCCGATGAAAAACATCCCCACAACATGATGCAGCCACCACCATGCTTCACTGTGGGGATGGTGTTCTTGGGGTGATGAGAGGTGTTGGGTTTGTGCCAGACATAGCGTTTTCCTTGATGGCCAAAAATCTCAATTTTAGTCTCATCTGACCAGAGTACCTTCTTCCATATGTTTGGGGAGTCTCCCACATGCCTTTTGTCGAACACCAAACGTGTTTGCTTATATTTTTCTTTTAACAATAGTTTTTTTCTGGCCACTTCCGTAAAGCCCAGCTCTGTGGAGTGTACGGCTTAAAGTGGTCCTATGGACAGATATTCCAATATACGCTGTGGAGTTTTTGCAGCTCCTTCAAGGTTATCTTTGATATCTCCTCTCTGATTATGATGTTTCCGGCGCCGACAGAGATGGCCGCCTCGCTTCGCGTTCCTAGGAAACTATGCAGTTTTTTGTTTTTTTACGTGTTATTTCTTACACTAGTACCCCAGGTCATCTTAGGTTTTATTACATACAGTCGAGAAGAACTACTGAGTATAAGATCAGCGTCAACTCACCATCAGTACGACCAAGAATATGTTTTTCGCGACGCGGATCCTGTGTTCTGCCATACAAACAGGACTACGGAGTGGATCCTATGCAGCGACCCAAAAAAACGACTCCGAAAGAGAGGGAAACGAGGCGGTCTTCTGGTCAGACTCCGGAGACGGGCACGCCGTGCACCACTCCCTAGCATTCTTCTTGCCAATGTCCAGTCTCTTGACAACAAGGTTGATGAAATCCGAGCAAGGGTAGCATTCCAGAGGGACATCAGAGACTGTAACGTTCTCTGCTTCACGGAAACATGGCTCACTGGAGAGACGCTATCCGAAGCGGTGCAGCCAACGGGTTTCTCCACGCATCACGCCGACAGAAACAAACATCTTTCTGGTAAGAAGAGGGGCGGGGGCGTATGCCTTATGGCCAACGTGACATGGTGTGATGAAAGAAACATACAGGAACTCAAATCCTTCTGTTCACCTGATTTAGAATTTCTCACAATCAAATGTAGACCGCATTATCTACCAAGAGAATTCTCTTCGATTATAATCACAGCCGTATATATCCCCCCCCAAGCAGACACATCGATGGCTCTGAACGAACTTTATTTAACTCTCTGCAAACTGGAAACGATTTATCCGGAGGCTGCATTCATTGTAGCTGGGGATTTTAACAAGGCTAATCTGAAAACAAGACTCCCTAAATTTTATCAGCATATCGATTGCGCAACCAGGGGTGGAAAGACCTTGGATCATTGTTACTCTAACTTCCGCGACGCATATAAGGCCCTGCCCCGCCCCCCTTTCGGAAAAGCTGACCACGACTCCATTTTGTTGATCCCTGCCTACAGACAGAAACTAAAACAAGAGGCTCCCACGCTGAGGTCTGTCCAACGCTGGTCCGACCAAGCTGACTCCACACTCCAAGACTGCTTCCATCACGTGGACTGGGAGATGTTTCGTATTGCGTCAGATAACAATATTGACGAATACGCTGATTCGGTGTGCGAGTTCATTAGAACGTGCGTTGAAGATGTCGTTCCCATAGCAACGATTAAAACATTCCCTAACCAGAAACCGTGGATTGATGGCAGCATTCGTGTGAAACTGAAAGCGCGAACCACTGCTTTTAATCAGGGCAAGGTGTCTGGTAACATGACCGAATACAAACAGTGCAGCTATTCCTTCCGCAAGGCTATCAAACAAGCTAAGCGCCAGTACAGAGACAAAGTAGAATCTCAATTCAACGGCTCAGACACAAGAGGCATGTGGCAGGGTCTACAGTCAATCACGGACTACAGGAAGAAATCCAGCCCAGTCACGGACCAGGATGTCTTGCTCCCAGGCAGACTAAATAACTTTTTTGCCCGCTTTGAGGACAATACAGTGCCACTGACACGGCCTGCAACGAAAACATGCGGTCTCTCCTTCACTGCAGCCGAGGTGAGTAAGACATTTAAACGTGTTAACCCTCGCAAGGCTGCAGGCCCAGACGGCATCCCCAGCCGCGCCCTCAGAGCATGCGCAGACCAGCTGGCCGGTGTGTTTACGGACATATTCAATCAATCCCTATACCAGTCTGCTGTTCCCACATGCTTCAAGAGGGCCACCATTGTTCCTGTTCCCAAGAAAGCTAAGTTAACTGAGCTAAACGACTACCGCCCCGTAGCACTCACATCCGTCATCATGAAGTGCTTTGAGAGACTAGTCAAGGACCATATCACCTCCACCCTACCTGACACCCTAGACCCACTCCAATTTGCTTACCGCCCAAATAGGTCCACAGACGATGCAATCTCAACCACACTGCACACTGCCCTAACCCATCTGGACAAGAGGAATACCTATGTGAGAATGCTGTTCACCGACTACAGCTCGCCATTCAACACCATAGTACCCTCCAAGCTCGTCATCACTCGACCCCGCCCTGTGCAACTGGGTACTGGACTTCCTGACGGGCCGCCCCCAGGTGGTGAGGGTAGGCAACAACATCTCCTCCCCACTGATCCTCAACACTGGGGCCCCACAAGGGTGCGTTCTGAGCCCTCTCCTGTACTCACTGTTCACCCACGACTGCGTGGCCACGCACGCCTCCAACTCAATCATCAAGTTTGCGGACGACACAACAGTGGTAGGCTTGATTACCAACAACGACGAGACGGCCTACAGGGAGGAGGTGAGGGCCCTCAGAGTGTGGTGTCAGGAAAATAACCTCACACTCAACGTCAACAAAACTAAGGAGATGATTGTGGACTTCAGGAAACAGCAGAGGGAACACCCCCCCATCCACATCGATGGAACAGTAGTGGAGAGGGTAGCAAGTTTTAAGTTTTCAACCTCAGGAGGCTGAAGAAATTCAGCTTGTCACCAAAAGCACTCACAAACTTCTACAGATGCACAATCGAGAGCATCCTGGCGGGCTGTATCACCACCTGGTACGGCAACTGCACCGCCCTCAACCGTAAGGCTCTCCAGAGGGTAGTGAGGTCTGCACAACGCATCACCGGGGGCAAACTTGATTACATTTTTTCCTCATCAATCTACACACAATACCCCATAATGACAAAGCATTTTATTTTTTTGCTAATTTATGAAAAATATATATGTATAAAATTTCACATTTACATACGTATTCAGACCTTCACTCGGTACTTTGTTGAAGCACCTTTGGCAGTAATTACAGCCTCAAGTCTTCTTAGCTATAACGCTACAAGCTTGGCACACCTCTATTTGGGGAGTTTCTCCCATTCTTCTCCACAGATCCTCTCAAGCTCTGTCAGGTTGGATGGGTAGCGTTGCCTCACAGCTATTTTCATGTCTCTCTAGAGATGTTCAATCAGGTTCAAGTCCAGGCTCTGGCTGGGCCACTCAAGGGCATTCAGAGACTTGTCCTGAAGCCACTCCTGCATTGTTTTAGCTGTTGCTTAGGGTCGTTGTCCTGTTGGAAGTTGAACCTTTGTCCCAGTCTGAAGTCCTGAGTGCTCTGGAGCAGGTTTTCATTATTAAGGATCTCTCTGTACTTTGCTTCGCTCATCTTTGCCTCGATCCTGACTAGTCTCCCAGTCCCTGCCTTTGAAAAACATCCCCACAGCATGATGCTGCCACCACTATGCCTCACCGTAGGGATGGTGCCAGGTTTCCTCCAGATGTTACACTTGACATTCAGGCCAAAGTGTTCATCTTGGTTATATCAGACCAGAGAATCTTGTTTCTCATGCTCTGAGAGTCTTTAGGTGCCTGTTGGCAAACTCCAAGCAGGCTGTCATGTGCCTTTTCCTGAGGAGTGGCTTCCGTCTGCCCACTCTACCATAAAGGCCTGATTGGTGGAGTGCTGCAGCGATGGTTGTCTATCTGTAAGGTTCTCCCATCTCCACAGAGCAACTCTAGAGCACTGTCAGAGTGACCATTGGGTTCTTGGTCACCTCCCTGACCAAGGCCCTTCTCGCTCGATTGCTCAGTTTGGCCGAGCGGCCAGCTCTAGGAAGAGTCTTGGTGGTTGGAGGCCACTGTGTTCTTGGGGACCTTCAATGCTGCAGAAATGTTTTGAAACCCTTCCCCAGATCTGTGCCTTGACACAATCCTGTCTCAGAGCTTTACGGACAATTCCTTCGACATCATGGCCTGGTTTTTGCTCTGACATGCACTGTCAACTGTGGGACCTTATAGGTGTGTGCCTTTCCAAATCATGTCCAATCAATTGAATTTACCACAGGTGGACTCCTCTTTTTGTGTTTTTTCTCCTAAAAACCTGTTTTCACTTTGTCATTATGGGGTATTCTGTGTAGATTTCATACATTTAAGAATAAGTCTGTAATGTAACAAAATGTGGAAAAAGTCAAGGGGTCTGAATACTTTCCAAAGGCACTGTACATCTAAGAGTACAAGGGCAGAGAGCTGTTTGGCATCTGTGTTGGCACTTCGATAATTTACCACATGAAATAAGTATGTCTCTGTGCCAGAGCTGGATTTAGCTAGGCAACATGGGCAGCCCAGGACAGCATCTTGCGGGAACGGCACGGGGTATCGACAGTCCATCATTGCTTTAAGACATGAAGGTAATTCAATCCGGAACATTTCAAGAACTTTGAAAGTTTCTTCAAGTGCAGTCGCAAAAACCATCAAGCTCTAAAGATGAAACTGGCTCTCATGAGGATCGCCACAGGATTGGAAGACCCAGACTTACCTCTGCCCCAGAATATAAGTTCATTAGAGTTACCAGCCTCAGAAATTGCAGCCCAAATAAATGCTTCACAGAGTTCAAGTAACAGATACATTTCAGCATCAACTGTTCAGAGGTGACTGCGTGAATCAGGCCTTCATGGTCGAATTGCTGCAAAGAAACCACTACAAAAGGACACCAATAATAAGAAGAGACTTGCTTGGGCCAAGAAACACAAGCAATGACATTAGACCAGTGGAAATGTGTCCTTTGGTCTGGAGTCCAACTTGGAGATTTTTGGTTCCTACCGCCATGTCTTTGTGAGATGCGGTGTAGGTGAACGGATGATCTCTGCATGTGTATTTCCCACCGTAAAGCATGGAGGAAGAAGTGTTATGGTGTGGGGGTAATTTGTTGGTGACACTGTCTGTGATTTATTTAGAATTCAAGGGACACTTAACCAGCATGGCTACCACAGCATTCTGCAGCGATACGCCATCCCATCTGGTTTGGTCTTAGTGGGACTATCATTTGTTTTTCAACAGGACAGTGACCCAACACACCTCCAGGCTGCGTAAGGGCTATTTTACCAATAATTAGAGTGATGGAGTGCTGCATCAGATGACCTGGCCTCCACAATCCCCCGACCTCAAGCAAATTGAGATGGTTTGGGATGAGTCGGACCGCAGAGTGAAGGAAAAGCAGCCAACAAGTCATCAGCATATGTGGGAACTCCTTCAAGACTTTTGGAAATGCATTCCAGGTCTTACTTGACTGATACACATCTTAATGTTGGTTATCTTATCTCTGAAATGTGCCGGACACATTTAGATGTGGAGGACAGTTCACATAGATTTGCTGGGGTAGGATTTATCATGCCATCAATGGTCGAGAAGAGCACTCTAAAATGATTCTGATTAATAGTGATCAAGTTAGAAAAATGAACCCGTCTGGCATTTATAATTGCCTTGTTATATATGCCAAGTTGCTCTCTCAGGATATCATAATGCACCTGCAACTTTGACTTTTTGAATTTCTGCCTTTCTGTAATTTATTTTTAATTGATGAGTTTCCTCACTCATCCAATGAACTCTCTGTTTGGATGTGGCCTTTTTCAACTTTACAGCAGCTATGGCATTAATTGATGCCCTTAATTTGCTATTAAATGTATTAACTAAATCATCACAAGAGGAAGGAAGAATACATGGTGGAGTATTGTTCATACACTCAATCAAATCTGTAGCAACTTCAGTGGTAAGATAGCATTTCTTAATAATGCGTTCAGGATTACCCGGTGCTATGGGCAACAGGGTAGTAAAAAATACACAGTGGTGATCAGATAAAGCAACATCAACAATAGAGGATATATCAATAGAAAGCACAGGAGGCTGCTGAGGGGAGGATAGCTCATAATAAAGGGCCGGAATGGCGTGAATGGAATGTCATCAAACATATGGAAACCATGTGTTTGATGTATTTGATACCATTCCACTAATTCTGCTCCAGCCATTACCACAAGCCCGTCCTCCCCAATTCAGGTGCCACCAACCTCCTGTGATAGAAAGCCCCTTGGTAATAACCAGGTCCAGAGTATGGCCGCAGTTATGGGTGAGCCCAGTAACATGTTGGATAAAGTCCATAGAGCTCAAAAGATTCATAAATCCTCTACTCCTGGGTCCAGAATGATCTACCACAAAAAACAACCATATATTATTGTCATGATGATGTCGTTCAGTGTGGTTGTAAACAACCCTCTCTCTAGGTGCGTCCTAGTTTCCATGGTGGTCCCTGTCCCCTGTGTTACTGTAAGTGTGGGAGAGACCAGGATGTGGCGGTGATGACATAAATCTCACAGGGAAGTGCTACATTTCAGATGAAACAGTGGAGGGGAAACAGTATATCACAGGTTACAAAGAAGCTGATGACAGCAGAGGAAAATGGAGCCGCTACAACATGTTCCCCTCAGGTTGCTCTTCAAAGCATACACAGACAGGAAGCAGTCATTCCGATTTCCTGTCTGGCTCGCCCATGGGAGAGCAGTGAAAATGAGGTGCGAGGAAAGATGTTGTGTTTTGTCTTCGGTCCAAGTGTGTGTGTGTGTGTGCGTGTGTGTGTGTGTGAATGCTTGCGTGTGAGACCGTGAGTGTCTTCGTGAGTGTGAGTGTGTGTGCATGTGTGTTAGTGCTTGCATGTGTTTTACTATGTGCCAACAATCTTCCACCCAAGGACGGTGGTCTGCTATGGTTGTGGCAGTGTCTGTGTCCTGATGAAAGGCTGATGAAAAGCTACAGGAATCACATTTAAATCAAGTTGAACTCTGATCTCTCATAGAGCTGTTTTCCTGGAAACACTGGTGATGATGTGTCAGGTGGTGTCAGGGATGGTTCAGCTGAAAGTTGAGAAGAGCTATTAAGGGACTTGTTGCTTTTCTGTGTGTGTGTGTGTGTGTGTGTGTGTGTGTGTGTGTGTGTGTGTGTGTGTGTGTGTGTGTGTGTGTGTGTGTGTGTGTGTGTGTGTGTGTGTGTGTGTGTGTGTGTGAATGAGCTGTAAGACTGCACTGACCTCGCATTTGTCCTTGCCTGTCGTTCCATTCAAACACACACACATACAGAGGAGACTACAGCTGCTCCCTGCTGTCACTCAGGAGTTGTCGTGGTGACTCAGCTGACAGGGGGATCTGACCCCTGCTGAACCTGTCAGACAGGTAGAATGTCATCTGTGACGTCCCTCTTTCCTCTTCTCTCCTCTCACTAGCTGTCTCTCCTCTCTCAGCCTCAGAGATAGGTAACAGTGTCTCTCCTCTCTCAGCCTCAGAGTTTGGTAACAGTGTCTCTCCTCTCTCAGCCTCAGAGATAGGTAACAGTGTCTCTCCTCTCTCAGCCTCAGAGATAGGTAACAGTGTCTCTCCTCTCTCAGCCTCAGAGATAGGTAACAGTGTCTCTCCTCTCTCAGCCTCAGAGATAGGTAACAGTGTCTCTCCTCTCTCAGCCTCAGAGATAGGTAACAGTGTCTATCCTATCTCAGCCTCAGAGATAGGTAACAGTGTCTCTCCTCTCTCAGCCTCAGAGATAGGTAACAGTGTCTCTCCTATCTCAGCCTCAGAGATAGGTAACAGTGAAAGGAGAAAGGAGAAGTTAGAGGCTGTGGAAACTAGGATGAGTATGATGATGAGAATGAGAATCAGGAGGATGAGGATGATGACAATGGTCATTCTGTAGCGGTTGATTGACTGTGACAGCAGGCTTATTAGTGGCCCAGCCCTCTCCTTCTATCTCTTGTATAGAGTTTTTTTTTTATCACTTTGGTACTATTTTCACAAGTATGTGGTAAAACTCTCAGTACAAAATGCAGAACAGATCATCAAAAAGGAACGTTTTTCCAAAACGTTAAGCACATTGTCAACTGACTAAGTACAACACACAAAATCAGAGAGGAACTTCTTCACCAAACCTAACCAGTATTTAATCTAGAAATACCTTTCATATAAAGTAATTGCCTTTCACAATGCAATGCTCACAATACTCCTCATTGGTTTAAATACATTTGACCATCACTTAATCCAACTGTGCTTAAATGGTTAATCACTTAACTGTTTGGTAAAACCTACAGATTTGAACTGGTTTGTCTACTATATATGGATTTTGAAAACTACAGAAATAAAATGTTTGCAAAGTATGAACATTTAAATGACATGTATGATTCATGATAACCATAATGACTAAGCATTATTGCAAATTGATTTCACATAGTGGTACCCACAATTGGTCACCACATAAAAGGGTGTGTGAACACTTGCAATTTCTTTCAACATGGAGCAGGGTAGACAGCAAGGGAGAGGAAGAAATCAAAGAGCTTGTGGACAAGGGGCCCGTCGGAGAGGTGGGCATGGGCCCCATCAAAGAGGTCAAAGAGGTGAGCATGGGTCATGTCAAAGAGGTCAAAGAGATGGGCATGGGTCCCATCAAATAAGTGGGCATGGGTCCCGTCAAAGAGGTGGGCATGGGTCCCGTCAAAGAGGTCAAAGAGGTGGGCATGGGTCCCGTCGAAGAGGTCAAAGAAGTGGGCATGGGTCCCGTCAAAGAGGTCAAAGAGGTGGGCATGGGTCCCGTCAAAGAGGTCAAAGAGGTGGGCATGGGTCCCGTCAAAGATGTCAAAGAGATGGGCATGGGCCCCATCAAAGAGGTCAAAGAGGTGAGCATGGGTCCTGTCAAAGAGGTCAAAGAGGTGGGCATGGGCCCCATCAAATAAGTGGGCGTGGGTCCCGTCAAAGAGGTGGGCATGGGTCCCGTCAAAGAGATCAAAGAGGTGGGCATGGGTCCCGTCGAAGAGGTCAAAGAGGTGGGCATGGGTCCCGTCAAAGAGGTCAAAGAGGTGGGCATGGGTCCCGTCAAAGAGATCAAAGAGGTGGGCATGGGTCCCGTCAAAGAGGTCAAAGAGGTGGGCATGGGTCCCGTCGAAGAGGTCAAAGAGGTGGGCATGGGTCCCGTCAAAGAGATCAAAGAGGTGGGCATGGGTCCCGTCGAAGAGGTCAAAGAGGTGGGCATGGGTCCCATCAAAGAGGTCAAAGAGGTGGGCATGGGCCCCATCAAAGAGGTCAAAGAGGTGGGCATGGGCCCCATCAAAGAGGTGGGCATGGGCCCCATCAAAGAGGTCAAAGAGGTGGGCATGGGCCCCATCAAAGAGGTCAAAGAGGTGGGCATGGGCCCCATCAAAGAGGGCAAAGAGGTGGGCATGGGCCCCATCAAAGAGGTCAAAGAGGTGGGCATGGATCCTGTCAAAGAGGTCAAAGAGGTGGGCATGGGCCCCCTCAAAGAAGTGGGCATGGGTCCCGTCAAAGAGGTCAATGAGGTGGGCATGGGCCCTGTCAAAGAGGTCAAAGAGGTGGGCATGGGCCCTGTCAAAGAGGTCAAAGAGGTGGGCATGGGCCCCGTCAAAGAGGTCAAAGAGGTGGGCATGGGCCCTGTCAAAGAGTTGGACATCAGAGAGAGGGAGGCAGACGGCAGGGAACTGTTGTGTCTAATGAAGTCTGGGCCATCATCGTTGACCATGTGGTAAACAGAGGCCTTACCATGGCAGAGGCTGCCAGATTAGTTCACCCCAATTTGAAAAGATCAGCTGTGAATTCGATCATGAGAACATTTTTGCCAAGAAAACCAGTATGTCTGCAGGATATGCCCTGTGCTTTACCATTATATTTACAGTAAATTACATAATTGAATGTACAGTTGAAGTCAGAAGTTTACATACACCTTAGCCAAATACATTTAGGTGATACGGGTGCAGAGCTTTGAATTAGGCATCAAGGGGTTTGAGGTCAGGTCAGGTCACCTTAAGGGAGGAGGAGCGGTTCATTACCCCATCACTTTGTCTTCCTGTCGAACCATAAAAGATGTAAGGATTGGAGAGAAGGAGAAGTGCGAATAAATTGGAGTATATACTTGTGTTGGTGGAAACATGTTTTGTCTGGGTGAATAAACTTGGTTAATTAGGGCTAGGCTTCCCGTCAGTGGGACACCTGTCGACAACTTCCGGTGAAATTGGAGGGCACACAATTCAAATAAATAATCATACAAATGATGGATATTAAACATTTAGGTAGAGTTGAAGTAGGAAGTTTACATACAGCTTAGCCAAATACATTTAAACTCAGTTTTTTACTATTCCTGTGTCACGCCCTGACCTAAGAGAGACTTTTTATTTCTCTATTTGGTTAGGTCAGGGTGTGATTAGGGTGGGCATTCTAGGTTTTCTGTTTCTATGTTGGTGTGTTTGATTCCCAATCGGAGGAATCGTTGTCTCTGATTGGGAATCAGATATAAGTTGTCAGTTTCCTTTTGGGTTTTGTAGGATCTTGTCTTTGTTTGGTGCTTTATGCTCGACGAGCTTTACGTTCGGTTTGTGTTCATTGGTTTTTCCCGGTGTTACGTTTTCTAATAAAGAGAGAAAGTACGCCTACCACGCTGCACCTTGATCCGGTCATTTATCATCCGACGACGAACGTAACATCCTGACATTTAATCCTCATAAAAATGAACTGTCTTAGGTCAGTTAGGATCACCACTTTATTTTAAGAATGTGAAATGTTAGAATAATAGAAGAAAGAATTCTTTATTTCAGCTTGTATTTCTTTCATCACATTCCCAGTGTGTCAGAAGTTTACATACACTCAGTTATTATTTGGTAGCATTGCCTTTAAATTGTTTAACTTGGGTCAAACATTTCGGGTAGCCTTCCACAATCTTCCCACAATAAGTTGGGTGAATTTTGGCCCATTCCTCCTGACAGAGCTGGTGTAACTGAGTCAAGTTGGTAGGCCTCCTTGCTCGCACACGCCTTTTCAGTTCTGCCCACAAATTTTCCATTGGATTGAGGTCAGGGCTTTGTGATGGCCACTCCAATACCTTGACTTTGTTGTCCTTAAGCCATTTTGCCACAACTTTGGAAGTATGCTTGGGGTCATTGTCCATTTGGAAGACCCATTTGCGACCAAGCTTTAACTTCCTGACTGATGTCTTTAAATGTTGCTTCAATATATCCACATAATTTTCCTTTCTCATCATGCCATCTATGTTGTGAAGTGCCCCAGTCCCTCCTGCAGCAAAACACCTCCACAACATGTTGCTGCCACCCACGTGCTTCACGGTTGGGAGGGTGTTCTTCAGCTTGCAAGCCTCCCCCTTTTTCCTCTAAACATAACGATGGTCATTATGGCCAAACAATTCTATTTCTGTTTCATCAGACCAGAGAACATTTCTCCAAAAAGTATGATATTTGTCCTAATGTGCAGATGCAAACCGTAGTCTGGCTTTTTAATGGCGGTTTTGGAGCAGTGGCTTCTTCCTTGCTGGGCAGCCTTTCAGGTTATGTCGATATAGTACTCGTTTTACTGTGGATATAGATACTTTTGTACCTGTTTCCTCCAGCATCTTCACAAGGTCCTTTGCTGTTGTTCTGGGATTGATTTGCACTTTTCGCACCAAAGTACGTTCATCTCTAGGCGACAGAATGCATCTCCTTCATGAGCGGTATGACTGCTGCGTAGCCCCATGGTGTTTATACTTGCATACTATTGTTTGTACAGATTAATGTGGTACCTTCAGACATTTGGAATACATTCCAGCTCCGCGTATCGGCCGGACTAGAGTGGGCATCGAGCCAAGTGCCATGAAGCCGGCTCTACGCATCTGGTCCCCAGTGCGTCTCCTTGGGCCGGCTTACATGGCACCAGCCTTGCGCACGGTGTCCCCGGTTCGCCTGCATAGCCCAGTGCGGGCTATTCCACCTCGCCGCATTGGCAGGGCGACCGGGACCATTAACCGGGTAAAGGTTGGGCAGGCTCGGTGCTCAAGAGCTCCAGTGCGCCTGCATGGTCCGGTCTATCCGTCACCACCTCCACGCACCAGCCCTCCGGGGGCAGCCCCCCGCACCAGGCTGTCTCTCCGGCTCATCCTTACAGGGGCTCCCGCCTGTCCGGCGCTGCTGCCGGAGTCTCCCGCCTGTCCGGCGCTGCTGCCGGAGTCTCCCGCCTGTCCGACGCTGCTGCCGGAGTCAGAGGCGCCAGAGCCCCTCAGCCCAGAGGCGCCAGAGCCCCTCAGCGCCAGAGGCGCCAGAGCCCCTCAGCACCAGAGGCCCCTCAGCCCAGAGGCGCCAGAGGCCCCTCAGCCCAGAGGCGCCAGAGCCCCTCAGCCCAGAGGCGCCAGAGCCCCTCAGCCCAGAGGCCCCTCAGCCCAGAGGCGCCAGAGCCCCTCAGCCCAGAGGCGCCTCAGCCCATAGGCGCCAGAGCCCCTCAGCCCAGAGTCACCAGAGCCCCTCAGCCCAGAGGCGCCAGAGCCTCTCAGCCCAGAGGCGCCAGAGCCTCTCAGCCCAGAGGCGCCAGAGCCTCTCAGCCCAGAGGCGCCAGAGCCCCTCAGCCCAGAGGCGCCAGAGCTTCCGCCCCTCTGTCCCGAGCTTCAGCCCCTCTGTCCCGAGCTTCCGCCCCTCTGTCCCGAGCTTCCGCCCCTCTGTCCCGAGCTGCCGCCCCTCTGTCCCGAGCTGCCGCCCCTCTGTCCCGAGCTGCCGCCCCTCTGTCCCGAGCTGCCCCTCAGTCCAGTGGGGTCATTAAGTAGGGTCGCCGTGGCTAGGAGGCCACGGAAGGGAACAAGTTGGGGGACTAAGACTACGGTGAGGTGGGGGCCACGTCCAACACCAGAGCCGCCACCGCGGACAGATGCCCACCCAGACCCTCCCCAATAGGTTCAGGTTTTGCGGCCGGAGTCCGCACCTTGGGGGGGGGGGGGGTACTGTCACACCCTGACCATAGTTTGCTTTGTATGTTTCTATGTTTTGGTTGGTCAGGGTGTGATCTGAGTGGGCATTCTATGTTGGATGTCTTGTTTGTCTATTTCTATGTCTGGCCTGATATGGTTCTCAATCAGAGGCAGGTGTTAGTCATTGTCTCTGATTGGGAACCATATTTAGGTAGCCTGAGTTTCACTGTGTGTTTGTGGGTGATTGTTCCTGTCTCTGTGTTTTGCACCAGATAGGACTGTTTTAGGTTTTCGCACGTTTGTTGTTTTGTTAGTTTATTCGTGTACAGTTTCTTTATTAAAGTACAATGAATAACAACCACGCTGCATTTTGGTCCGCCTACAATAGTGTAGACATTGTTAATGTTTTTAATGTTAATTTTTTGTTAATGTTTTTTTTTATGGAATATCTACATATCTAATACCTACATCTACAGAGGCCCATTATCAGCAACCATCACTCCTGTGTTCCAATGGCACGTTGTGTTAGCTAATCCAAGTTTATCATTTTAAAAGGCTAATTGATCATTAGATAAACCTTTTGCAATTATATTAGCACAGCTGAGAACTGTTGTTCTGATTAAAGAAGCAATAAAACTGGCCTTCTTTAGACTAGTTGAGTATCTGTAGCATCAGCATTTGTGGGTTCGATTACAGGCTCAAAATGGCCAGAAACAAATAACTTTCTTCTGAAACTCGTCAGTCTATTCTTGTTCTGAGAAATGAAGGCTGTTCAATGCGAGAAATTGCCAAGAAACTGAAGATCTCGTACAACGCTGTGTACTACTCCCTTCACAGAACAGCGCAAACTGGCTCCAACTAGAATAGAAAGAGTGGGAGGCCCACTCCTTGCTCTGTGCACAACAGAGCAAGAGGACAAGTACATTACAGTTGTCTACTAGTTTGAGAAACAGATGCCTCACAAATCCTCAACTGGCAGCTTCAAAACACCAGTCTCAACGTCAACAGTGAAGAGGCGACTCCGGGATGCTGGCCTTCTAGGCAGAGTTCCTCTGTCCAGTGTCTGTGTCCTTTTGCCCGTCTTAATCTTTTCTTTTTATTGGCCAGTCTGAGATATGGCTTTTTCTTAGCAACTCTGCCTGGAAGGCCAGCATCCTGAAGTCGCCTCTTCACTGTTGACATTCACCTTTGATTACACGTTAGATAGATATTCTCTGTTAATGTTGTGTAATTTTGCCTAATGTGAAAAATGTGTAATTTACAGTACTCTACCATATAACTTTCAGCATATCTAAGATTGATTTGAAACACATACCTTGAATTGTTTGCTGTTGGATTAACTGGTAGTTAAAATGACTCAATTGAAATGATATCATTGTTGTGTTTTGGTGATTAAACCAATGTTCTCATTACATTTCACAATAAACATATAGTTTTAATCAATGGTTGTGTGGTGAGAGATGTTTACAATCCAAATTAATTCACAATGACAGGTTTATAAATAAAATACTTTGTCCAGACTAGAGTTTTGTAATAAGAGTTGTCAAAATGTATCACATACTGTACTTGTGAAAATAGAACCAAAGCTATTAAAAAAAAAGGTGCTACCTTCCTCCCCACAGAAGGTGTTTCTTGTACAGTGTAATGGAAGCCATCCATTCTGCCTGTCAACATAGGAAAACACTCCACATCGCTGAAGGGCCAGTCTGATTGAGGAGGGTTGGTGCTGTATGGGTGTGGCTATACAGGATATCTAGAGAGTGTTTCAGTCTTTAGAACAGTGCATGTGTGTATGGGTCTGTGCGTGCATGTGTGTGTGTGTGTGCGTGAAGCCCACCTACCGCTTCACAAAGACTGCACAGACAGTCACAGGTGGGTTTAATGGGGAAACTAATGCTTGTTTTTCTTTCATAAAGAAATGTATTTATTTACATGAGCTATAATTTCCTTCAGATGATAGATAGGTGCTGTAGCGTTGATGGGAGGCTGGCGCCACGGGCCAGGAAGCAGACTGGGCTGGCAGGTCTGAGTCTATTGATCAGATGACATACTCTACTGTACTGTACTCATTCAGACCAAACCATCATAGTGATGATGGAGATAGTTGCAGATGGAGAATATTCAGTTTTGCGTGTTTCTGTTTGAAGAATACAGTACAGCTGCTTATACAACAGGTCCAATACAGGATATGTGGGACTGATCCTGTTCAAGTCTTATTCTATAAGTCTTAAGTATTATTCTATTCTTTTTGATCCTGCAATTCCTCTTCTATTCTTCTTCTTCATCTAAGGACAAATTCATCTTCATAGAGATGTAGTCTGTTGTTCATCTCCCCTTTGTTTTCCTGTAGTGTTACTGTTGACAGTGAGAAGAGAGAGGTGAATATAAAAGTCACTTGGCTGACAGTGACAAATCTACATGCCTTTATTCCTTGACACGTTCTGCTACAACAACAAGGCAAAACCAGAAACAGCATTTGTCATGAAGACAGGACGTGTGTGTCAGTGGTGGGGGGATATTATTCCTCTTTCTCTTGGGTATCAGGTGAGAAAGCCAGTAAGTGACAGCGTGCTAAGAGGCTCCGAGCAGAGCGGAGCAGCAAGCTGTGAATGTGAGTAGCCTTCTGCTAGCACTGTTGTTTCTCAGGTTCATCATAGCCCATCATGTCTGACAGAGACAATGATGAAGACAGCATTATCACTGTAACAGAGACAGCAGAGACAGCAGAGACACCATAGAATAGTCCACTATATGTTCTCTCTAAAGCTTCTCTGTCAGGCCCAGCACAGCTGTGACACAATACTGTATGTCACTACCTGTTTTATTTATACTCTCGCCTGAGATCATACCAAAGTACTGTACTTTTCTCTCCCTCTCCCACTCCTGCTCCCACCTCTACCCCACACCTGTCTGCAAGCTTATCTTTCCCTCTCCAACCCTCCTCTCCTCTCCGATCCCTCCTCTCACCCCCACCTCCATCTTTGTTCTCCCCTCCTCCATCTTTCCAGTACACCTCCAACATTAAATACTACAGTATACTACAGTAATGTCCACAAAAACTCTACAGTAAATACTACAGTATACTACAGTCCAAAAGCACTACAGTAAATACTACAGTATTCTACAGTCCAAAAACACTACAGTAAATACTACAATATACTACAGTAATGTCTGCAAAAACACTACAGTAAATACTACAGTATACTGCAGTCCAAAAACACAGCACAAAGTCTTCATACCATAGTATACTATGACATTTTTTCATGTGGGCACTGGTGCTTTAATGGATAATTAATTTCTGCTAGTTCTGTACTTTAATAAGATGGCTAATGGACCAGTTTGTGTGTGTGTGTGTGTGTGTGTGTGTGTGTGTGTGTGTGTGTGTGTGTGTGTGTGTGTGTGTGTGTGTGTGTGTGTGTGTGTGTGTGTGTGTGTGTGTGTGTGTGTGTGTGTGTGTGTGTGTGATAAAAGGATGAATGAGGACATGGGCCAGTGTGCTGTGTCTGTGTGTTGCTAATGTGCCTTCAGAACTAACTGTTGCGCTACGTACCTCGGAGGGAGGGAGGGAGGGAGGGAGGGAGGGAGGGAGGGAGGGAGGGAGGGAGGGAGGGAGGGAGGGAGGGAGGGAGGGAGGGAGAGAGGGAGAGAAGGAGGGAGGGAGGGAGGGAGGGAGGGAGGGAGGGAGGGAGGGAGGGAGGGAGGGAGGGAGGGAGGGAGGGAGGGAGGGAGGGAGGGAGGGAGGGAGGGAGGGAGGGAGGGAGGGAGGGAGGGAAATATAGTTATAGCAGATCTTTGTTGTTTAAAGTGAGAGAAAGAAAGACAGAGAGAGAGAACTTCTTCCAACAGTTTGAGGGGTTAAATCATATTACAATAGCACATAGGAGGGGTTTGAGATCTAGATGTATAGTTAAGATGTATGTTCTCCCTGGTCTGAAACTTTCATCACTGTGAGATTGTGTCTCTCTCCTCGGAGGAAAATCACAGTTTAGTAAACAAGGAAAAAATATCCCGCTTGGAAACCCGGAATATCAGCAGATGGTTTCTAATCCCATTTTACTGGTTGTCTGATTAAGAGGTGAGAGGGAGGGATTAAAGTGTGTGTGTGTGCACGAGCGCGCACCCGCGCGCATGTGTGTGTGCGTGTGTGTGCGTGTGTGTGTGTATTCATATGTGTACACAACATACATGTACTTGAGTATTTTCTGCTCAAGAAGAAAGAAATTGAGAGAAAGAGAAAATAGTGAAGAAATTGCAAATGAGATTAGAAGTGAGCAGCAGAAGAAAAATTGCCTTTTGGTTTGTGTCGCTTTAATTAAAAGCCCCGCCAATCTGGGTGCTTAGTGTTAGTTATGTAAATAAAAACTCCCCCTAATTGATCCCAACGGCCTGCTGAAATTTGTTTCACTCCAACATATTAATTTAATTTGGCTGGTTGAAAACTGCTAATTAATAATAAAAATGTCACAACTCATTAAAATCACCCAGACAGATTTTTACTCAACCCTTTCTTCACCCTCACTCCCCCTCAGTCTTTCCCATTCTCTCATTCCTTCTCTATTTCTATCTCGCAGTGTTTTAACTGGCTGAACTGGTGTTTGCATTGAAAAGCTATCTTAGCTATCTACACAATACAATAAATATCTGTGGATAGTATTTACTTCTACCCATTACTGTATTAGTTTGTAATACAATACAGCATATAATTACTGAAGCCAAAATAAAAGGGAACAATTAAAGCTAGAATCCTTAGTTGCTACATCCCTTTTTGGTGTAAGAGGTGCGTAACTGTCTTCAGGGAAGTCAGGCGCAGGAGAGCAGAACTGGGTAACAACCGGAGCGGTTTAATGAGGCAGAACCGACAGCACCCAGAACAACACAATATGGGTTGAAATAACCCGTCGCAAACCAGTCTATAACGCACATACACTTTACAACAAACACACACAGACATGGGGGGAACAGAGTGTTATATACACGTAATGAGGGAATGTAAACCAGGTGTGTGGGAAAACAAGACAAAACAAATGGAAAATTAAATGAACGCCTCCCGAACAAGGAGAGGAACCGACTTCGGCGGAAGACGTGACATTTGGACGAAATTAATGGTGTATACCCAGTGATTTATGAAGACTTTGTTATAAATGTTATAAATGTCTCATGAGATTAGTTAAACTGTGCCCCATCAGAATCCAAAATATGAACCTGTTTAACTGCAATTTTTGTAAACAATGTAAATGTAAACACACACTATATAGCCTGAAAACATTGTTAAAATTATATATTTCATATCATGGATGGTCAATTAGGGTTAAGTGCCTTGCTCAAGTGCACATTGACAGATCTTTTCACCAACCTTTCGGTTACTGGCCCAATGCTCTTAGCTGCCAGGCTACCTGTCGCCCCACACAGTAGGAGTAATGTAGTCATACATTAATTTAACTCTGAGCATTTCTGGCTTTGATGGTGGTACAGTACCTACAAGTCCATCCCTGTCCTTTTTCTGCATATGTTTATTTTTCTTTTCATTCGTCAGCCCATTCTCTCCCATTCTCCTCATGGTGCTTCTTTCATTTTCACTTCATCCCTCTACCTGTCTTCATTTTATTTAATCTATCACCCCCTTTAACCCTTGTGAAGGTAATTTTACTTTGTGCATCTTGTCTTTGGTGTCATAAACAATCCTTGGTTCCTGCCTGTGCCTGGTAAAGATATGAGGAAGGGTCATCATGACCTCCTCCTTTAGACAATTTGGCAGAATGCCCAGAATATGTTCTTAAAGTTAAGATAGGAGATGGTGCCAGACACATGCCGGAACCAACCCTATGAACTATGCCTATGTAAGTTGTCTGTAACCAGTCTATGAGGGAACTAAACAGGACTGCCCCGTTAGAGCTCCTGACAGACATTCACTATGGAGTATCAAGTTTGTTGGAACCTCTCCAGTTAACTGATGAGAATCAATGATTCATTTAAGATTGATTTTGAGTGTCCCCGTGTAAGAATTTCCATAACAATTTGATGTCAATGAACAGGATTATTGATTCTGCCTGCGGAGCTTTCCAGTGGGTTCTGCAAGGAAAACCGGTGGTGCATTTTATGAAGCGTGAGGGAAATTCCCATCTGATCAAAAGATGACGAGACCGGCCCAGAATACATCCTTACTGTGAGCTGCCCAGGATGAGACACATAATCCGCGAACACTTGAGGGACAGCAACTGAATTTCAAGTCAATTTAAATGAATCTGTATAAAAGTATAAATAAATCATAAAAATAAAATCAAGGCAAGTAATGCATAAAAATGTACCCATAGTCTTATAGAGCGAAGGCTTTTCACTAGTTTTATGAGAAGACTAGTGCGAGGGCATAACGGTACCATGGAAAGCCCCGCTGACAGCTGTCTGTAGACATCTAGAAGACAATTCTATGTGATCTACAGCCACTACAAATAACACAAAGTGTTTTTGAATATACGGTTATTAAATATGTAAAGGGGATACATACAGTATGGTGCAGAGCAAGTAACGACAAGAGAATCGTTGAAGATGCACATGGGTAATAAGGGAGATTACTGAGTGTGTTTGGGAATAGTACTGAGTGAATGTGGATGTGAAAGTTGTATGGTTGGTTGTGTGAGTGTGGAAGGATGTGTTAAGATGATTGAAATGTGGATAATAAATGGATTGAAATTATTATTATTAAGATTGAAATGTGGAAATATGGATAATAAGCTGATTGAAAATGGGATAGTAGGAGATTAAAATTTTGCTATAAATTACTGAGATATTGAGAGCTGTCGGGGGACTAGCTCACATGTGAAAGAGGTGATTGAATACACTAAACAGTTCTGTTTGAGCTGAGGTTTCCGATCCATAACGTTATCAAGGATTCTGTCCACCACCACCTGTTGGATCTACAGGTAGAGGATAACATGTCTCAAAAATCTCATATGAGTAACATGTCTCAGAAGATAACATGTCTCGATTAGTCACAAAGATAACATAATAACATGTTTCATTAGAGGATAACATGATTACACGTCTCATTAGTAATGAGGATAACATGTCTCTGAGGGTAACATTCATTTAGATTACATGAGGATAACATGACTCATCCATGGAGTTTGATGGTATAACGTTATTATGTATGTGGAGATATGAAAGGAGAAAGTACTATTCCCGAATATGCTGTGAAATAGAACACTAGAGGGAATATTAAAACCCCTTTTGGGAAGAAGGGAGTCCTAGTTCAAGGAAACAAATATGGAGACTAGTGAAAGTAACAAAGTGAATGGTAATTGGCTATCAGATAGCATTCTAATAATGTTATGTTTTAGTAATTTGAAGAAGTAAATGTTTCAACTTAAGGTCACATGACAAACAGAGTGATTGATTTTTGGGACTGATTTTAAATTAGAGGCCACTCATTCTTCAAGGCCTGGTTCACTGCTCTCGTGTTTAAGTCGTCTGTTGTTTGGGTTAGAGATAAGCTTCCTGTGGAACAATAGATAGCCGCCAGTACACACTGAAATTAAACAGGCCGTAAGAGAGACAGTGGGAAAATTTGGGACAGATGTATGAATAATTGAATAGGACAAGCTTTTTACTATTTATTTATCAATTCTATAGTTTGGGTAGCACCAGTGATTTAAATAATAATGTCATCTTAAACAATAATCTGTTTTCAGTACGTGGAACTGTTTCCAGAATTGTAGTAGATCCAAGTAAATGTTTTTAGTACCAAATATTGATTTGGTAAGCTGATAAGCCAGAACCAACTTTTTGAGGGTCCTAGCAGATATGTTAAATAACAGTTTAGTTATTTTGACAAGTTTATGTCCCAGGGACAGTTTGTACAGAATTGCATGTCAATGCAACAGGTCAAAATGACAATGATTACAAGAAAGGGGCTCTGGGATTGTTTACTTTGGAAGGTAACTATTCAGCTTGACAGGACACTGTATCATCTGATGTGTCTGAAGTATACTTCTATATACGACCGATAGAATGTCTGCCACGCTACCATGGTTTTTTTTTCATGTTTATCAATGATTCTGTATCTCTCCCTTTGAAAGGCTTCCTAAGGCAAGTGCCTTGGGAGTGCTTAAAGGTTCCCAGATCCGGCTGTTAAGGGAGCTCTCAGATTAAGTAAGGCCTGGCCATTTTGTTTGTTTTCAACCTATGATTTTTACCACACACACACCAGCACCCATACTCAACCAACCTGTTAATTAATATTTGTTAGTGGTTAATACCCTGTTTTATTTATTGTGTGGGGTCTTTTTATTTTGGTTTTAGTGGGTTTTTCACGGGTTAGAATGTATGCTGTACAAAAATGAGAGTTTCGGATGATTTTATCGTCATTGTTTTGGTTGCATGTCAATTTCTTGCAAATGTATTAACAATAAAAAACAGAAATGCTTTATTTACATAAGTATTCAGACCCTTTGCTTTGAGACTCGAAATTGAGCTCAGGTGCATCCTGTTTCCATTGATCATCCATGAGATGTTTCAACAACTTGATTGGAATCCACCTGTGGTAAATTCAATTTATTGGACATTATTTGGAAAGGCACACACCTATCTATATAAGGTTCCACAGTAGACAGTACATGTCAGAGCAAAAACCAAACCATGAGGTTGTAGGAATAGTCCATAGAGCTCTGTGACAGGATTGTGTCAAGGCACAGATCTGGGGAAGGGTACCAAAACATTTCTACAACATTGAAGGTCCCCAAGAACACAGTAGCCTCCATCATTCTTAAATGGAAGAAGTTTGGAACCACCAAGACTCTTCCTAGAGCTGGCCGCCAAACTAAGCAATCGGGGGAGAAGGGTCTTGGTCAGGGAGGTGACCAAGAACCTGATGGTCACTCAAACAGAGCTCTAGAGTTTCTCTGTGGAGATGGGAGAACCTTCTAGAAGGACCACATCTGCAGCACTCCACCAATTAGGCCTTTATGGTAGAGTGACCAAAAGGCACCTCAAGACACTCAGACCATGAGAAACAAGATTCTCTGGTCTGATGAAACCAAGATTGAACTCTTTGGCCTGAATGCCAAGCGTCACGTTTGCAGGAAATCTGGCAACATCCCTACGGTGAAGCAATTTCAGCTGAAAGGCTAAGCAGGTGTCTTGTTTTAGACTTGTTAGTGAACACACACACATATTGCAGTATATATAGGTAGAGCTCAGAAAGACTCATTTTGGAAATGGAACAAGGAAGATGGGTTCGTGGAGGGAGAAGGGTGGCAGGGAGAGGGCGGATGCGTGGAGGAAGACAAAGAAGACAAAGAGCTGTTATTTCAGATGAAATAAGGGCTACACTTATAGACCATGTCGTGAACCATGGTCTCTCCTTGAGAGAGGCAGGGTTGAGGGTGCAACCCAATCTGCAAAGATCCACAGTGGCATCTGTAATGCAAATTTTCCATCATGCAAACAGGTGAGAGTTACATCCTTACAGTAAATGAAAACATTACAGGAATCTATTTTGTATTGCAATTATAGAATATTTACACAGATATATATTACAGTAAGTTTGACTGTAAAATATATTTTTAAAACAGGACCCAAAGGCTGCCCCCAACAGGGGGAAGAGGAAAAATATTTTCAGATGCGCAGGAAAATGCTATTGTTGACATGGTTGTTGTCAACAATGCAATAAAACTGCGGGAGATTCAAGATAGAGTGCTGGCTGATAATGATATATTTGAAAATGTTAATTCTGTCAGCACAACAACTATTGCTCGAGTCCTAAAGAAACACCAAGTTACAATGAAACAGTTATACACTGTACCGTTCGAGAGAAACAGTGAACGGGTAAAAGAGCAAAGATACCAATATGTCCAGGTAAGACGTCTGAGGTTACGTACACAGCTATACAAAATATTTACAGTAAAAAAAAACACTAGCATTTCTACAGTAAAACTGTGCACTTACTGTTTTTCAGAGAGTAATGGAGGTGGAAGCACTGGAAAGACCACATTCATTTGTATTTATCGATGAAGCTGGATTTAACCTTGCCAAAACACGGCGCAAAGGAAGGAATGTTATAGGTCAAAGGGTCACTGTGGAGGTTCCAGGCCAAAGGGGGGGAAATATCACCATGTGTGCTGCAATGGCCAATGATGGTTTGCTTCTCAACACACCACTCATTGGCCCATACAACACAGAAAGGCTTATAGCTTTCCTA
The DNA here is from genome assembly GCF_002021735.2 of Oncorhynchus kisutch. NCBI lineage: Eukaryota > Metazoa > Chordata > Actinopteri > Salmoniformes > Salmonidae > Oncorhynchus > Oncorhynchus kisutch. Next base: position 27,644,889 of record NC_034196.2, on the reverse strand, counting down.
GAACAGCTCTATGCTCAGCTAGTGCCAGCAGAACAGGGGGAGCCAGTAAGAAACCCCAAGTTTTTGTCATAGTTTGCAATAACGTTGCTTTTCACCACTCTGCAGCTGTCACAGATTGGTTTGCAGCACATCACAGATTTATGGTATTGTACCTGCCTGCATATTCACCCTTCCTCAAGCCAATAGAGGAGTTTTTCTCTGCCTGGAGGTGGAAAGTGTTTGGTCACCACCCACATGACCAAATGTCTCTTTTGGAAGCCATGTGTGCCGGATGTGAGGACACGAGTCCAGAGGACTGCCAGGGATGGATAAGGCACTCCAGAAGGTTCTTCCCCAGGTGCATGGCAAGAGAAAACATTAGATGTGATGTTGAAGAAAACCTGTGGCCTGATGCTAGAGAGAGGCAGGATTAGCCCCTCAATTATTTGTTAGAATTACAGTATGTACTTTTAGTTTCTACCTTTTTTTTTCTCATTACTGTAATTCCGTAAATTACTACAGACTATTGAAGCAAACTGCTAATATTCATTTACCTTAAAGAATTGTTATGTTCTAAAAATTGTAATAAATCATGTGAAAGAATGTCACTCTTTTCTTTGAAGAAAATATTACTTTGTATGAAGTCACTGAAATGGTTCAAACTGTAAAGATGAAAAGTTAGTATTTTCTGTATTGGTGATGCTAGTGTTTTTACTCTCAGTGTGTTCTGAGTGACAGTGTGTGTTATCTCAGTGAGGGTTGTGCATAGTGTTTTTACTCTCAGTGTGTTCTGAGTGACAGTGTGTGTTATCTCAGTGAGGGTTGTGCATAGTGTTTTTACTCTCAGTGTGTTCTGAGTGACAGTGTGTGTTATCTCAGTGAGGGTTGTGCATAGTGTTTTTACTCTCAGTGTGTTCTGAGTGACAGTGTGTGTTATCTCAGTGAGGGTTGTGCATAGTGTTTTTACTCTCAGTGTGTTCTGAGTGACAGTGTGTGTTATCTCAGTGAGGGTTGTGCATAGTGTTTGGCTGCACTGAGCGTGTTTTGAGCCATGTGTTAAGAGTTGTGTTGCTTGGAATGAGTTTTGCAGGTGATGTGAACTGTTTAGCTCAGGTGACTGTTGGTAGTGCAGACTGTAGTTAGAGTTTTGCACATGTGACTCCAGTTGTGCCCACTGTCGTTTAGCAATCGAAAAAAACTGTAATGACTGATTGACTGCTATTGATCTTTAATAATGGATTTGGGAGATAGCCGCTCTATATAAACAAATTATTCCATGTTTTCCTGATTTCCATTCCTAGTTAATTAAATGTACATGATTAGTTTAATGAGGTAATGATAATTACAGAGAATTGATTTGATAAAATAGCAGTTCTTCACATTTAATCATACTAAAGAAACAATACCCATGAATACTCAAGACTGTAATCGCTGCCAGAGGGGCTTCAACAAATTTTACCTTTATTTAACCAGGCAAGTCAGTTAAGAACACATTCTTATTTTCAATGACAGCCTGGGAACAGTGGGTTAACTGCCTGTTCAGGGGCAGAACGACAGATTTGTACCATGTCAGCTCGGGGGTTTGAACTCGCAACCTTCCGGTTACTAGTCCAACGCTCTAACCACTAGGCTACGCTGCCGCCCCAAATACGACCCAAATACTGAGTAAAGGGTCTAAATACTTATGGAAATTTGATTTTTTGGGGGTAAATTAGCGAAAAACTGAAAAAACAGTTTTTGCTTTGTCATTATGCGGTATTGTGTGTAGATTAATGAGGTTTTAAAAAATACAATTTAGAAAAATGCTGTAACCTAACAAAACGTGGGAAAAGTCAAGGGGTCAGAATACTTTCGGAAGACACTGTATGTTGCTAAAGAAGCCGGTAATGGTTGAGAGTTAATCCAAATGGATGGACGTTTTTTTCTCATGCCTTTTCTCTCAGGATTGCGACATGAGTCCACTAGGAGTGAGCATGGAGAGAGATCCCGTCCAAACTTGCTGGTGTACTGGTAGGGAAATACTGGACTGTAAAGGACAGTGGGGGCTCAGGTGAGGGACATTATCAAGGGCCATCCACTTTGAATATGTGCCATTGGGAGGATGAACTGAAGAAAAACATGAAGAAACACCAGAAGGATGAGTGCCGGGAGGGAGGGGGGTAGCCAATCGTGCCCGTAATTGATTTAGGCTTATCCAAAATCGTTTATTTGGGGTATCAGGTTGATTGTGGAGGTCTGCACACTGCAAAATGTATAGTAATTTAGAATAAGATTGCATTGAGATACCAATCTGTCATTACCACAAATGGGGGCCGTGATGAGAAAAGTTAATGATAGAAAAGTAAGTTTAAGGTAAATGTGCATTATGCCAGTATTGGTGTGTGCTAAGTTGAGTTTCTTAAATTAAAGTGATAGAACCAACGTAAAGCACTAAGGACTGTCATTCTAAATGTGTTTTTTATAATTTATCAATAGTTATAATTATGATTTGGAAAGGCGAGGCTTCTAGAGACAGAGCTATGCCCCTAAATTGTGACGAGAGCCAATCCCGTCTTATCAAGTTTGGTGTGAAACTGTTATAACAATGTGTTCTCTCTCTTTCCTGTGAAAGTCAATATGCTTGTGCCCTAGACCAAATTCGGAAGATCTCTAGAGACGTGGAGGAAATTGTCAATGCTAAAAGAATTGCGTAAATTGGCTCTGCAAAACAGAGTTACTCTTGACTATCTTTTGGCAGGTCAAGGGGGCACTTCTGCAATCATTGGCGATGAATGTTGTACTTTTGTCCTAGATTACTCTTCTAATATGACTGATCACACTGAATACATTGCTTCTGTTGCTAAGAAAAATTCCCCAAAACCAGAGTGGACGCCTGCAACTTGGTTGGAATCCCTGTTTGGAAGGTGGGGATCCCAAATTGGTTGGAATCCCTGTTTGGAAGGTGGGGATCCCAAATTGCGAAATGGGCTGCAGCGTGTGTTTATTTATTTTTTTGTCTAAATTGTGTTATTTACCATGCTCTGTATGTGTGTGTATTTTTGATGAATTCAGTTTATTTATAGCATTAATAGAATTATAACCTTTATTGTGAAGATAGCATTACCATACTAATTGGATTGTACAACCCAGAATCAAGGGCTTGAAATGATGAAGTGTCTAGTTTTATGTGTTGATTTCCCTAACGTCAATATAAATATTATATAGAAGTTAAACAATGCTTACCTTAAAATGTAATGATTTATTATCAAACAAGTGATAAAAGGGTGGAATGTAGAGGAAATTGTACTTTGTGTATCTTGGCTTTGGTTCCTGCCTGTGGTTCCTGGGGGGGCATCATGACTATTTGGCAGAATGCCCAGAACATATTCTTGGTGCCAGACACATGCTGGAACCAACCCTATGAACTATGCCTATGTAACGTGTCTGTAACCAGCATATAAGGGAACTTAACGGGACTGCCCCGTTAGAGCTCCTGACAGACGTTCACTATGGTGCATCAAGTTCTTTGTAACCTCTCCAGTTTAAAAAAAAAATTTAATTTAAGATTGACATTGAGTGTCCCTGTGTAAGAATTTCCACAACACCCCTCTCCTCTTCACTCCCACCTTTATTCCTCTCTTCCTCCATCCCACACTTGCCAGTTCAACAAAACAAAAAAAAGCCAAGAAGAGGAAAAAAGGAAAGGAAAGAATGAAAGAGAGATAAAAAATGAGGGGTGGGGGAGTAAAGGCAAGCTAACTGTTCTCTTCCTCCTCTCCATCCCTCCATATCCCTCCATTCCTCCACTCCTCTGCCCCCCGCCATGTCAAGATAATAGTTTCCAGAGGGCCCATGTTCCACATTAGCCTATAGTTCAGTATTCAGCTAGAGCCATACTGTGTGTGTGTGTGTGTGTGTGTGTGTGTGTGTGTGTGTGTGTGTGTGTGTGTGTGTGTGTGTGTGTGTGTGTGTGTGTGTGTGTGTGTGTGTGTGTGTGTGTGTGTGTGCGTGTGTGCGTGATTGCGTGCATGCGTGTGTGTATTTGTGTGTGTGTGTGTGTGTGCATGTGTGTATAAGGAAGCCATACAGTTGTAATGCAATCCCCTAAATGCCTGCTGCGCCGGGCTGCTGACAGTGACATATTAGTTCTGCAGCCTCCTTCAATCTGATATGAGCCCGTTTGCCGCCACACTAAAGATTTGATTAATGCACCTCCATTTGGCCCGCGTAATTGGCTGAGACTGAACTAGATAATCAGGGCGTTCTCTTGTCTCCGATTGGCTGATGAGTTGAAGGCATGCTAATGAGTGAGTGGGTTAAGTAAGCTCAGTGCACCACTGCGACAATTACTAATGATTGTTATGACA
>NC_034196.2:27598064-27638064 GCF_002021735.2 Oncorhynchus kisutch | reverse complement strand
TCGCCCTCACTCTCTCTCCTCTCTGTTCTCTCTTCACTAAACTTTCTTCCTGTTCTTCCCTTCTTGTCCCTCCTCGGTCTCTTTCTTCCCGTTCTATCTTATATTCACATTCTCTATCTTTTACATTACATGAAAAGTGCCTCCATTATCAACTGGATGTTCTGAACATCAAAAGAATATCATAAAGTTATACGAACATGACATTTGTGGAAAACATCATGTAGTGTGTTCAGTGGTGATTTTAGCATGTAAATATTGGTGGGGCACTACTTTGGGGGGGGGGGGGGGTGCTTGCCAGCAAAGGCACTACACAACACAACACTAAACAATACATTAATTGCACTATAACAGTGACAAAAGGTGCCCACAAACTGTTAGGGCCTACATAAAGCTGTCCCAACAGTAGAGCTTTCTTTTCAACACCATGGAGTGAATCCTTGTCACCGTTACACCTGGCTATCAGCGGAGCCTCGTCTGTCAGGGAAATAGTTAATTCAGCCTCATTTACTGCCTTTAAAAAAACATAGCTGATATGGTTGACTTGCTTAAACAAATGTAGTTTCTACTGACAATTAATATGTACAAACTATGGCATAAGGGAACGATGAGCGGAATAGAACCAATCCGTAATTTTGATTAAGACATTAATGAGAGAGCTAAGACAGACGCAGCACTTTTGAAATGCACAGGCTATAGGCTACATGTGCGCCACCAAGTTAGAACAGTAGGCTACGTTATGAGGTGGAAATTGACCAAATGATTAGTGTGAGGTATAAGGGCTGGTAACAGCTTACTACACAACATACACTTAGTATTACTTTCTTAGCTACAGTATATATATCTCCTTGGCATATTACGTCATTTATGCAGCAGCATACAATACATTTTTGGACTCACCTTGCTGTGCTGTGCTCACTTGAACAGGAAGGTGGCGCGTCGGGCCTTCTTGCTGACAAATTTTGTCATCAAACTTTGTCGTCAATGTCTGGCATTCTCTGGATTTATGGTGCTTTCAAGACAACTGGGAAGTCGGAAAAAGAAGGTTGAATCATGACTTCAGTGATCTACAGGTCAGAGCTTTAGAAAGAGGCCAGAGTTCCCAACTTGGAATTTCAAGTTGGATGACAATTAAAAACATATTTTCCCAGTACATTTTTTTCCAAGTTCCCAGTTGTATTGAACTCACTGAAGTCTGAGATTTCCTAGTTACGAGTTTCCAGTTGTTTTGATCGCGGCAGAAGTCATGCTAAATTGACAGCATGGCCAATGTATTCAACCTTTTCTGGCCCATGGTGTTGCATCTGAATGTTTATCCTTTTCAAATTGGAAAAGAGACCCTTAAACCCAGACTTGGACCACACACCCTCTCCACTGAATAGCAGGCTAGTGATCGCTTTGCCATGCTTGCAGTTAGGCACTGATTGCTTCCAAACCGTTCATTGTTGAATTTGCGATTCCCAACTTTTATTTTTTGAGATTTTGAAAGTATGATGTTGACCAATCAAAGCTAGGGTAGATGTAATTTGATTTTACATCATTTAATCTGTGGCCAATGACCTTGAGCCGTCTTGGATGGGCACTTCTAATGTAAACCTATGGCAACAACCAAGGGGTTGAATTTTGGAGCTCTCCCCGTAGATTTTGCGATGACGTAGTGTCCCCATGAGGGACAGAATACTGAGCCAATCACTGCGCAACTAGAGAACATTACCAAACCCTACACTCTGTATTTTCCGCTGGCTGCCCCACCACAGAAAGCATTGAGCAAGGCTGAAACACCTGCATTTTGGAGCTGCCTTACTCAGAAAGCAAATAAGAGACCATGTTTAAAACAATGTAACACATCATGGTAATCAGTGAATTAAGTATAGCTAGCTATATTTCCAATGGTTTGGCTGATAATAGGAAAAGAAGAGCAGTTTTTACATGGCTAAAGGAGAAGGATTCACATATTTGTTGTCTTCAGGAAACTCATTCAATATCTGGGGAAAAGAATGCGATGGTAAATCTATTTCAGTCATTGGTTAAGAAATTCAAAAGGTGTTACGATCCTATTCAAAAGCTACTTGAATCTTGAGATACAATCTGTTAAAATAGATCCTCAAGGAAGATGAATTGGCTTGAATATACTACTTGATGATATGGACCAAATAATGCCGATCCAAACTTCTTTTAAAACATTCATAATAATCAAATTAGTCTCCAAGATACAAATAACTATTATAACGGTAGACTACAATATAGTTTTAAGTACATCAATGGACCGTAAAGGCAATCATCCTACCAACTATCACCCTCTGGCGCTCAAAGAGACTACAAATATTATGTAATTGACAGTTATTTGGAGGCTTAAAAACCCAGATCTATTAAGATATAGGAGGCTTAATCAAGCTACTCTGATTGATTCATTTCTGGTATCCTTTTCTATGGTGCCAAAAGTGAGAGAAAAAAAAACTATGGACTGATGGTCTAAATACAATCAGACCATCAGCTTATAGCCCTCAATGTAACTATGACAGACTTTCCATGAGGGCAGGGATATGGGAAATATAAACAGGGTTTATTGACTGTCACGTACGTCCTCCTCTTCATCTGAAGAGGAGAGGCGAGAAGGATCGGAGGACCAAAATGCGCAGTGGTATGTGTTCATGATGAATATTTAATAAAAGAAAGCACTGACCTCTGAATACAAACTATACAAAAACAATAAACGACAGTGAAGCTATAAATGAGACCTGTGCTGACACAAGCAACTAACATAGACAATCACCCACAAAACCCAACACAAAACAGGCTACCTAAATATGGTTCCCAATCAGAGACAATGACTAACACCTGCCTCTGATTGAGAACCATATCAGGCCCAAACACAGAAACAGACAAACTAGACATCCAACATAGAATGCCCACTCAAATCACACCCTGACCAAACAAAACATAGAAACATACAAAGCAAACTATGGTCAGGGTGTGACAACTACTTTCCCCCCCTTTTTTTAACCCATCTACCACAATAGTTTCTTAATAAAAACACAATTCATAACAGACTTATTCTTGCACAATACATTTTCAGGGACCCACTTATCTGTGTACCTTTAGAGGTAATTCAATTCCATTTTCATCCTAAAAAACTTAAACGGTATCAGTTGGGATGCTAAAATATTGCCAAAATGTATTGCTCATAGTATAAAAAAGGTCCTTCTGGACATTATTCATCATGTTTAGACAGGATTCTTAAAAGGAAGACATATTGGAGACAAGATTAGACAACTACTAGAAATAATGGAAAACTATGAGAATGCAGGGAAACAAGGTATAATCTTTATAGCAGTTTTTGAGAAAGTGTTTGATACAGTACGTCTATCGTCTGTTTATACATTGAACAAAAATATAAACACAACATGTAAAGCGTTTGTCCCATATTTCATGACCTGAAACAAAAGATCCCAGAAATGTTCCATACGCACAAAAACAATATTTCTCTCAAATGTTTTGCACAAATTAGTTTACATGTTATTGAGCATTTTTCCTTTGCCATGATAATTCATCCACCTGACAGGTGTAGCATATCAAGAGGCTGATTAAACAGCATGATCATTACACAGGGGACAATAAAAGGCCACTCTAAAATGTGCAGTTTTGTCACACAACACAATATCACAGATGCCTCTATTTTTGAGGGAGCATGCAATTGGAATGCTGACTGCAGGAATGTCCACCAGAGCTGTTACCTGAGAATTTAATGTTCATTTCTCTATCATAAGCTGCCTCCAATGTCATTTTAGCAAATTTGGCAGTATGTCCAACCAGCCTCACAACCACAGACCACGCCAGCCCAGGACCTCCACATCCGGCTTCTTCACCTGAGGGATCGTCTGAGACTAGCCACCCAGACAGCTGATGAAACTGTGGGTTTGCATAACCAAAACTCATCTGCGTTCTTGACCAGTTCGGCGTTGTAACCGACTTCAGTGGGCAAAGGCGCACCTTTGATGGCCCCTGGCATGCTGGAGAAGTGTGCCCTTCACGGATTAATCCCGGTTCAACTGTACCGGGCAGATAGCAGATAGTGTGAATGGCGTTGTGTGGGCGAGCAGTTTGCTGATGTCAACGTTGTGAACAGAGTGCCCCACGGTGGCGGTGGGGTTATGGTATGGGCAGGCATAAGTTACGGACAACGAACACAATTGCATTTTATCAATGGCAATTTGAATGCACAGAGATACCATGTCGAAATCCTGAGGCCCATTGCTGTGCCATTCATCCGCCACCATCGCCTCATGTTTCAGCATGATAATGCACGGCCCCATGTAGCAAGAATCTGTACACAATTCCCGGAAGCTGAAAATGCACTAGTTCTTCCATGGCCTGCATATACTTTTTTATTTTATTTTATTTATCCATTATTTTACCAGGTAAGTAGACTGAGAACACGTTCTCATTTGCAGCAACGACCTGGGGAATAGTTACAGGGGAGAGGAGGGGGATGAATGAGCCAATTAATACACCAGACAGGTCACCCATTGAGCATGTTTGAGATACTCTGGAAGGACGTGCACGTCAGAGTGTTCAAGATCTCGTCAATATCCAGCAACGTCGCACAGCCATTGAAGAGGAGTGGGACAACATTCCACAGGCCACAATCAAAAGCCTGATCAACTCTATGCAAAGGAGATGTTTCGCACTGCATGAGGCAAATGGTGGTCACATCAGATGACTGGTTTTCTGATCCACTACCCTACCTTTTGTTAAGGTATCTGTGACCAACAGATACATATCTGTATTCCCAGTCATGTGAAATCCATAGATTAGGGCCTAATTTATTTATTTCAATTGACTGATTTCCGCGTATGAACTGTAACTTGGAGAATCTCTCATAAAATGGTTAAAAGTCCTGTCCAACAATCCTTTATATCAAATAATAAATAACGTTTTCTTCTCTGAGAATTGTCAAGAGGAGGGGTCCCGCTAGTGGGACAACTTCCAGTGAAATTGGAGGGCGCGCAATTCAAATAAATAATCATAAATATTATGGATTTGAAACATTAACGTACATATAAGTGTCTTATACTGGCTGAAAGCTTAAATTCTTGTTAATCTAACTGCACTGTCTGATTTACAGTAGCTATTACAGCGAAAACATGCCATGCGTTTGTTTGAGGACGGTGCCCAACATCAAAGTATTTTTCCACCGGCACAGGTTTCATATATTCACATATAACGATAAAATATTCACTTACTTTTTGAAAATCTTTCTCTGATTTGTCATCCAAAGGATCCCAGCTATAACATTTTGTTAGATAAAATCCTTCTTTATATCCCAAAAAGTATATTTAGTTAGTGGATTGAGTAATCCACTCATTCAACTTGCAGAGAAAGGAATCCGAAAATCTACCCCTAAACTTTGTTTCAACAAGTCAAAATACTTTTCTATTTACTCCTCAGATACCCTCTAATGTAATTAAACTATAATATTTATTTCGGATAGAAGTATGTTCAATAGGAAACCGATTTTAGCAAGTGCGTAATGTCTTCATGACGCTCTACTTAAACTGTTATTTCTTGTTCATTTTTAAAGTTACAAGCCTGAAACCTTGAACATAGACTGCTGACACCCAGTGGAAGCCATAGGAATTGCATCCAGGGAGCTTTTTCTTGGGATTTTCTCCTACCATATCTATTGTGTTATATTCTCCTACATTATTTAACATTTATACAGATTTCAAAGTGTTTTCTTTCCAATGTTACCAATGATATGCATATCCTGGCTTCAGGGCCTGAGCAACAGGCAGTTTACTTTGGGCACGTCATTCAGGCAGGAAGTGGGAAAAAAACGGGCCTAGCCCTAAGAAGTTACAATAAGGCTGCCCTCTGTCACCCTATATATTTATTGTGCAGAGATCATTCGTTCACCTACTCTGCGTCTCACAAAGACACAGCGGTTAGAACCAAAAATCTCAAAATTGGACTCTCACTGTAATGGAATTTTAATGTTTGTGCATTTCTTATAACTCATTTCTGTGTTCTATTTATGTGCTGTTCTATAAACCAATTTCTGTGTTCATGCAAGTGGCTGACTGAACAAATCCTCACTATCACTAGCTGCAATTTGGCAGTATGCCCAGACCTTGTTTTGAGAACGAACAAAAGATATGTCAATTTCAAGGTCTCAGCTTAGAGAGAAGAAGCCTCATGAGGTATTGGTCTGTCACATATTATGAACCAGTATTGGTCGGTGACATGAATGAAACAAAACGGTAATGATTAATTAATGATGCTAAATCATGCAAATATAATTTGTCTGTGTATAGCAGTATATAACACAACTGCTGGGACTGCCCAGGGAGAGCTCCTGATTGACATGTGTACTATGGTGCATTGAGTTGGTTGGAACCTCTCCAGCACATTAACAAATAAACATTGATTCATTTAGGATTGACTTTGAGTGTCCATGTGTAAGATTTCCACAACAAGAACAAAGGACAGATTTCCACTGGTCTAATGTCCATTGCTCGTGTTTCTTTGCCCAAGCAAGTCTCTTCTTATTGGTGTCCTTTAGTAGTGTTTTTTTTTGCAGCAATTGACCATGCAGGCCTGATTCACACAGTCTCTTCTGAACAGTTGATGTTGAGATATGTCTGTTACTTGAACTCTGTGAAGCCTTTATTTGGGCTACAATTTCTGAGGCTGGTAACTCTAGTGAACTTATCCTCTGCATCAGATGTAACTCTGGGCCTTCCTTTCCTGTGGCGGTCCTCATGGGAGCCAGTTTCATCATAGCGCTTGATGGTTTTTGCGACTGCACTTGAAGAAACTTTCAAAGTTCTTGAAATGTTCCGCATTGACTGACCTTTATGTCTTGAAGTAATGATGGACTATCATTTCTCTTTGCTTATTTAAGCTGTACTTGGTCTTTTACCAAATAGGGCTATCTTCTGTATATATATGTTTTGTTTAAACTGGTACCGGTTACCTTCAGATGAGTCTTGTGACATTTGTGGGGGTCATAGAACACCATTGTGTTCGTGAAAATCTCCCCTTTCCACAGAGTGGTCAGTAGAATGGCGCCAGTGGTATGGCGTCAGAAAGGATGGCTGACGTTTTACGTTCTCCTAACCAACTGTGTTATTTTGTTTGTTTTGTTTTGCATTGTTTCTAACTTTTTTTAAACTTATTTGGAACATAATGTTGCTGTTACCATCTCTTATGACAGAAAATAACTTTTGGACATCAGAACAGAGATTACTCACCACTAACTGGTAGAAGTTTTTTCCTTTAACGAGTCTGATGAGTCCGCCGTGAAGGAAACACTGTATTTCCCGGGAACAGGCCCAAATCCCAGTCATTTGCGCGAAGAGAAGACAGAGAAAAAGGGGTCGGAGGCCGGGCAGCCTTCTGAGAATTCATAGGCAAGCGAGTAAACCCCCACTGACATCCATTCTATTGGCAAACATGCAATTGGAAAATAAAGATTAAACTACCAACGGGACATTAAAAACTGTAATATCTTATTTTTCACTGAGTAGTGGCTGAACGACGACATGAACAACATACAGCCGGCAGGTTTTACACTGTATCGGCAGGATAGAAAATACCTTTTAACAGGTCAACATTCTCAAGGCCGCAGGGCCAGACGGATTACCAAGACGTGTACTCCGAGCAAGCGCTGACCAACTGGCAGGTGTCTTCACTGACATTTTCAACCTCTCCCTGTCTGTAATAATACCAACATGTTTCAAGCAGACGACCATAGTCCCTGTGCCCAAGAACACTTGCCTAACTGACTGCAAACCCGTAGCACTCAAGCCTGTAGCCATGAAGTGCTTTGAAAGGCTGGTAATGGCTCACATCAACACCATTATCCCAGAAACCCTAGACCCACTCCAATTTGTATACCGCCCTAACAGATCCACAGATGATGCCATGTCTGTTGCACTCCACACTGCCTTTTCCCACCTGAACAAAAGGAACACCTATGTGAGAATGCTTTTCATTGACTACAGCTCAGCGTTCAATGCCATAGTTCTCTCAAAGCTCATCACTAAGCTAAAGACCCTGAGACTAAACACCTCCCTCTACAACTGGACCCTGGACTTCCTGACGGGCCACCCCCAGGTGGTAAGGGTAGGTAACAACACATCCGCCACACTAATCCTCAACACGAGGCCCCTCAGTGGTGCGTGCTCAGTCCCCTGCTGTACTCCCTGTTCACTCATGACTGCATGGCTAGGCATGACTCCAACACCATCATTAAGTTTGTTGATGACACAGCAGTGGTAGGACTGATCACCGACAACGACAAGACAGCCTATAGAGAGGAGTTCAGAGACCTGACTGTGTGGTTCAAGGACAACAACCTCTCCCTCAACGTGATCAAGAAAAAGGAGATGATTGGGGACTACAGGAAAAGGAGGACTGAGCACACCCCATTCAGGTTGAGAGCTTCAAGTTCCTTGGTGTCCACATCAACAACAAACTAACATAGTCCAAACACACCAAGACAGTCATGAAGAGGGCACGACAAAACCTATTCCCCCTCAGGAGACTGAAAAGATTTGGCATGGGTCCTCAGAACTTCAAAACGTTCTACAGCTGCACCATCGAGAGCATTGGTTGCATCACTGCCTGGTATGGCAACAGCCTGGCCTCCAACCGCAAGTCACTACTGAGGGTAATGCGTAATGCCCAGTACCTCACTGGGGCCAAGCTTCCTGCCATCCAGGACCTCTATATGGGGCGGCAGGGTAGCCTAGTGGTTAGAGCATTGGACTAGTAACCGGAAGGTTGCAAGTTCAAATCCCCGAGCTGACAAGGTACAAATCTGTCGTTCTGCCCCTGAACAGGCAAGTAACCCACTGTTCCTAGGCCGTCATTGAAAATAAGAATTTGTTCTTAACTGACTTGCCTAGTTAAATAAAGGTAAAATAAAAAATAAAAAATACCAGGTGATGTCAGAGGAAGGCCCTAAAAATTGTGGGGGCAAGTGGTTCCAGAGTGCCAAGTCTAGGTCCAAGAGTGCCAATTCTAGGTCCAAGAGGATTCTAAACAGCTTCTACCCCCAAGCCAAAAGACTCCTGAACATCTAATCAAATGTCTACCCAGACTGTTTACATTGCACCCCCCCCCCCCCCCACACACACACACACACACAATCTTTTACACAGCAATGGAACCCTGACCTGTTCACGGGACGTGCTACCTTGTCCCGAAACTGCTGTTTTCGATTCTCTCTCCCTACCGCACCTGCTGTCTCTAACTCTGAAAGATTGGCTATGAAAAGCCAACTGACATTTACACCTGAGGTGCTGACCTCTTGCACCCTCTACAACCACTGTGATTATTATTATTTGACCCTGCTGGTTATCTATGAACGTTTGAACATCTTGGCCATGCACTGTTATAATCTCCACCAGCCAGAAGAGGACTGGCCACCCCTCAGAGTCTGGTTCCTCTCTAGGTTTCTTCCCAGGTTCCTGCCTTTCTAGGGAGTTTTTCCAAGCCACCGTGCTTCTACATCTGCATTACTTGCTGTTTGGGGTTTTAGGCTGGATTTCTGTATAGCACTTTGTGACATCGGATGATGTTTTAAAAAAGAGTAATTTCACCTTTATTTAACCAGGTAGGCCAGTTGAGAACAAGTTCTCATTTACAACTGCGACCTGGCCAAGATAAAGCAAAGCAGTGCGACACAAACAACACAGAGTTACACATGGAATAAACAAACGTACAGTCAATAACACAATAGAAAATGTCTATATACAGTGTGTGCAAATGGCGTGAGGAGGGAAGGCAATAAATAGGCCATAGTAGCGAAGTAATTTCAATTTAGCAAAATAACACTGGATTGATAGATGTGCAGATGATTATGTAAAATGTGATTTATAAATACATTTGATTGATTGATTGATTCACCATGTTCAAGGGATATTCAATGTGTGTGTGTGTGTGTGTGTGTGTGTGTGTGTGTGTGTGTGTGTGTGTGTGTGTGTGTGTGTGTGTGTGTGTGTGTGTGTGTGTGTGTGTGTGTGTGTGTGTGTGTGTGTGCGTGCGTGCGTGCGTGCGTGCGTGCGTGCGTGCGTGCGTGTGTGTGTGTGTGTGTGTGTGTGTGTGTGTTTTTACTCATCTCTCAATAGGTGCCCTTCTTTGCGAAGCATTGGAAAACCTCCCTGGTCTTTGTGGTTGAATTTGTGTTTGAAATTCAATGCTCGAGTGAGGAACCTTACAGATAATTGTAAGTGTGGGGTACAGAGATGAGGTAGTCATTAAAAAAATTATGTAAACACTATTATTGCACATAGAGTGAGTCCATGCAACTAATTATGTGATTTCTAGGTCACCAGGCTGCTTGTTATGGCGCACTCCTCCTCCTGCGTTACGCATACCTGCGCATCATCTGTCTCACCTGGACTCCATCACTTCACTGATTACCTTCCCTATATATGTCACTCCCTTTGGTTCCTTCCCCAGGTGTCATTATTTCAGTTTCTGTGTCATGTCTGTGCGTTGTTCGTGTTCCTTATTTTTGTATTATGTTGTGTTTATTTATTAAAACACTCACTCCCTGAACTTGCTTCCCGAATCTCAGAGCACATCGTTACAGAATTACGCCTCTCCACCTCGCCACAGTTTTCCGGTGGGAATGATGTCGGGTCCGGGAGCCGCTACAGGCTCTCAAGCCTTAGACAGATCGCCAGACTCCCCTGCCTCTGCCAGTTCATCAGGCTCTCATGACTCAGCCGGATCACCAGGTCCCCTGCTTCAGCCAGCTCGTCGGGCTTTCATGCCTTCACCGGATCACCAGGTCCCCTGCTTCCCCCGGCTCGTCCGGCTCTCATGCCTCAGCCAAATCGCCAGGCCCCCCTGCCTCAGCCAGTCTGTCAGGTTCCCGCAACCCAGCCAGCGACAGGTTCCTACGCATCAGCAGGGGTGACCAGTCCTCTCCTGATCCCCGTGATCGTCCCTTTGGTTGGCGTCCTGCGGCTGGAGTCGAACGCGCCAGGGAGGGGTACCGTCACGTACCTTCCCTATATATGTCACTCCCTTTGGTTCCTTCCCCAGGCGTCATTGTTTCTGTGTTATGTCTGTTTTGTTCGTGTTTTTTATTTTGTATTATGTTGTGATTGTGTGTGGGTGTGTGTCTCCTCTACCTGACATGATGACTCCTTGCTGTCCCCAGTCCATCTGACCGTGCTGCTGCTCCCGTTTCAACTGTTCTGCCTTATTATTATACGACCATGCTGGTCATTTATGAACATTTGAACATCTTGGCCATGTTCTGTTATAATCTCCACCCGGCACAGCCAGAAGAGGACTGGCCACCCCACATAGCCTGGTTCCTCTCTAGGTTTCTTCCTAGGTTTTGGCCTTTCTAGGGAGTTTTTCCTAGCCACCGTGCTTCTACACCTGCATTGCTTGCTGTTTGGGGTTTTAGGCTGGGTTTCTGTACAGCACTTTGAGATATCAGCTGATGTACGAAGGGCTATATAAATACATTTGATTTGATTTGATTGTTTATTAAAACACTCACTCCCTGAACTTGCTTCCCGACTCTCAGCGCACATCATTACAATTAAGAAAGTGTTTACTCCTGAACTTATTTAGGCTTGCCATAATAAATAGTTTGAATACTTATTGACTCAGGACATTCCAGCTATAAAAAGGTTTTATTAATTTGCAGGCCAGCTACAAAATTCAGTCTGAGACACTTTTAGTATGAAAACCTTATGCTAGACCATTAACACAAAGTCATCCCTTTAGAGATGTATGTTCAGTCAAAAGACATCCTGACCCCAAATCCCACATCCCGGTTCTCTTTAGTCAGGTCCTGGTGGTCAGGTTTCACCTCTAATGTAGTTGACTGCAAATTGTCCGGTTCTGCCGAGAGCCGTTTGGGACGTTTCTCATCCTCCTAGCAGCACAGGAGCCAGTTTTGATTTAATCCTGGTTTGATTTCACTGTTATTCAATTTGAAATAGATTCAGTTTGAGAAGTGCAGTCAGGTTTGCATCTTCATCAGCGGAATTTCAGGGAAGCGAGAGAGAAAGAGAGAACGAGAGAGAAAGAGGGAGAAAGAGAAACCAGCAGCGGAAAAATAAAAGATGAATGAAGAGAGAGGGAGATGGTTGTGGGAGGAGAGGAGAAAAAGGAGAGAGAAGGAAGGGTGTAAGTACAGAGAATAGACTGAGCCTCAAAAGACATCAACACCCAAACAGATGATTTGCAAAGAGAAAATGACTTGGAACAAGTGGAGAAAAGAGGAGTAGAGGACAGGAAATCAGGAAGAAAGTAGAAGAAGGGGGAGGAAAATCTCATGTCTCTCATCAGGAAATCTCATGTCTCTCACCTCTCTCTCTCTCTTTCACACACACACACACACACACACACACACACACACACACACACACACACACACACACACACACACACACACACACACACACACACACACACACACACACACACACACACACACACACACACAAAGAAGCTATTACTGCAGTGAAATGGTCAGAATGTTCTGAGAAAAGGTGTCATGGTCGGTTTTGATTAACTGTGAGAATGAGAACAGCTAAACTTGTAATCCCAGCTGTAAAACAGATACAGCAGAAACTCCCAACCCCTTCCCATACACCATTGTACCCTCATTACAACTGCATATAAGGCACTTAAAGAGTCCAATAGCAATAGGAGGTGGCAGTTATTAAAGGGAGAAGATAGAGAGATTTCAAAGCCAACTGTTCATGCACCTTCATTTCAGGTTCCATGTACAGTTTATTCAAACATATAGCCTACTGTACCAAGTCATACACAAATATCATTATTAAACAGGATGTATTAGATCATACTTTTTTGAATGGTGTCTAAATCAATAGATCTCAATCATCACCACCCCGGCCCTCTCCATCTCTTCAGACTGCACTAGACCATCAATCAGAGAGAAGAGAAGGGGTGGCCATGGCAGCAGGGCAGAGCAAAGCAGAGCAGGGTAGAATAGAGCAGAGCAGAGTATAGTAGAGCAAAGCAGAGCAGGGCAGAGTAGAGTGGAGCAGAGCAGTGTAGAGCAGTGTAGAGTAAACTGAGCAGAACAGAGCAGAACAGAGAAGGGCAGAGCAGAACAGGACAGAGCAGGGCAGAACAGAACAGAGCAGGGAAGAGCAGAACAGGACAGAGCAGGGCAGAACAGAACAGAGCAGGGAAGAGCAGAACAGGACAGAGCAGGGCAGAGAAGAACAGATCATGGCAGAGCAGAACAGGACAGAGCAGGGCAGAGAAGAACAGATCATGGCAGAGCAGAACAGGACAGAGCAGGGCAGAGAATAACAGGACAGAGCAGGGCAGAACAGAACAGAGCAGGGAAGAGCAGAACAGGACAGAGCAGGGCAGAGAAGAACAGATCATGGCAGAGCAGAACAGGACAGAGCAGGGCAGAGAATAACAGGACAGAGCAGGGCAGAGAAGAACAGAACAGGGCAGAGCAGAGCAGAGCAGAGCAGAGCAGAACAGGACAGGACAGGGCGGAGCAGAGCAAAGCAGATCATGACAGAGCAGAGTGGGGCAGGGCGGAGCGGAGCGGGGAAGTGTGTATTGATCTCAGGCTGATTTACTGCAGGTTAGCTCTGATTATAGGGTCATTAATCAGGACTGGATTACCCTATTAATAAACCTGCCTGCTTCGTTTTGTTTGGAAAGTGCTTGTCAGGGTGTGTGTAGGGGAATAGGGATGGGGCCAGGGGGTTAAAACACACACACACACACACACGCAAACACACTGCCAACCCTCTGTTCCTCTGAGTTGTTTAATTAATCCAGTCCAAAAGTGCTTCTGAGCTATGGGTGCGTACATGTGTGTGCATGTCTATATGGGTGCGTACATGTGTGTGCATGTCTATATGGGTGCGTACATGTGTGTGCATGTCTATATGGGTGTGTACATGTGTGTGCATGTCTATATGGGTGCGTTCATGTGTGTGCATGTCTATATGGGTGTGTACATGTGTGTGCATGTCTATATGGGTGTGTACATGTGTGTGCATGTCTATATGGGTGCGTACATGTGTGTGCATGTCTATATGGGTGCGTACATGTGTGTGCACATGCTATAAAGGCCCTGAGAGTGTAGCCCTTTCAATGACAATGACCAAAAGCGCCCTCTTGGGCGTTATCGGTGGAATGTTCTTCATATTTTTTATAGTTTCATAATTCATTACAAAATATGCAGTTCCAGTCAAAAGTTTGGACACACCTACTCATTCAAGTTTTTTTTTTTGTGACTATTTTCTACATTGTAGGATAATAGTGAAGACATCAAAACTATGAAATAACCCATATGGAATCAAGTAGCAACCCTTTGCATTGGTGACAGATTTGCACACTCTTGGCATTCTCACAACCAGCTTCAGGAGCCATGTCAAGAACTTTGAAAGTTTCTTCAACTGCAGTCGCAAAAACCATCAAGCTGTATGATGAAACTGTCTCTCATGAGGACCGCCACAAGAAGGCCCAGAGTTACGTCTGCTGCAGAGGATAAGTTCATTAGAGTTACCAGTGGGACTTAATGGGACTATCATTTGTTTTTTTTACAGGAAAATGACCCAACACACCATGTGTGGAGAGTGATGGAGTGCTGCATCAGATGATCTGGCCTCCACAATCACCCGACCTCAACCCAATTGAGATGGTTTAGGTTGAGTTGAACCGCAGAGTGAAGCAAAAGCAGGCAACAAATGCTCAGATTATGTGGAAACTCCTTCAAGACTGTTGGAAAAGCATTCCAGGTTAAGCTGGTAGAGAGAATGCCAAGGGTCTGTAAATCTGTCATCAAGGCAAAAGGTGGCTACTTATATAAAATATATTTTGATTTGTTTAACACTTTTTTGGTTACTACATGATTCCATATGTGTTATTTCACAGTTTTGATGTCTTCACTATTATTCTACAATGTAGAAAATAGTCAAAATAAAGAAAAACCCTTGAATGAGCAGGTGTGTCTAAACTTTTGACTGGTACTGTATATATATATATATTATATGTTTCTATGTCAAACAGTTTTGTTATATTTCAGTCTTCTGTGATGTATATAAAGTCTAATATTGGGATGCAAACTCAAAATTGAATACATTTCAACTCAAATCAAATCAGATCACATTTTATTTGTCACATACACATGGTTAGCAGATGTTAATGCGAGTGTAGCGAAATGCTTGTGCTTCTAGTTCTGACAGGGCAGTGATATCTAACAAGTAATATAACAATTCCCCAACAACTACCTAATACACACATCTAAAGGGGTGAATGAGAATATGTACATGTGTAACGGATGTGAAACGGCTAGCTTAGTTAGCGATGGTGCGCGCTAAATAGTGTTTCAATCGGTGACGTCACTTGCTCTGAGACCTTGAAGTAGTAGTTCCCCGCGGCTTTTGTGGAGCGATGGGTAACAATGCTTCGTGCGTGAATGTTGTTGATGTGTGCAGAGGGTCCCTGGTTCGCGCCCGGGTATGCGCGAGGGGACGGTCTAAAGTTATACTGTTAGTCGTATTCCTGGTGTCGTGTCTTTGACTATGCCGGGGCGGCAAGGTAGCCTAGTGGTTAGAGCGTTGGACTAGTATCCGGAAGGTTGCAAGTTCAAATCCCCGAGCTAACAAGGTACAAATCTGTCGTTCTGCCGCTGAACAGGCAATTAACCCACTGTTCCTAGGCCGTCATTGAAAATAAGAATTTGTTCTTAACTGACTTGCCTAGTAAAATAACGGTAAAAAAAAATGCCAGATTAAGTGATATGACATGCTATTCTATAAAATCCTTTCTCCGTAATTAATTTTACCTGATTGAGCTTATCATGTAAATGTAATTAACTAGAGAGTCGGGGCACCACAAAATAATATTTATAGAGCTGTTATCTTCCGAATAAACTCTTTAAGACCTAGTAATATTTTACATCAATACAGTCAATATTAATCGTCACCCTAATTCAGTCTCATCTGAAAGTTGTAAATTCTTGGTTATCTTCACAAAACCTGGCTAACAAGTTGAATCAGCAATACAAAATTGGGTTTAATTATTTATTTACTAAATACCTAACTAATCACACATAATTACATATACACAGAATTAATCATACCTTGATTACAAATTACATCATAAAGGAAAAAGTCCCTAGCGGCAGAACAGATATGACAGCTGGTTACACAAAAGAAAAGGGGCTGGGTTTGAGTGAAAGAGCGGGAAGACTGGGGGACAAAGGGAGAAGCTGTGCTATCGTAAATACAGTATCATATGCATTCTAAATTACCACCCATTTGGAAAAGGAAAATGCAATTAATATTTACTCTGAGCTGCGCTTCGGTAGGTTGGTGGTAGATGGAAGGCCGTGTTGTCCAACCGAGTCCTTTGTCCTTTGAAGAATGTCTCTGGTGGTCAATTGGTTATGTTCTAGTAACGTCATTGTGTGGTAGACGGGATACTCTGTCTGTTCTTTCCTAGCCCGCGTTTGCAGCCGCTGGGGCTAACTCAATGGCTAGGAGGTATCACTTCTGTAGTGAATAAGAGTTCAAAGTTCATACCATTCACAACCAAAGCTCACGCTGAGGTTTGCTTAGTTCTGTAGTTGACATGTTAGTCCTTTTAACGCAGAGGCTGCAGACCTCACGTACTTGGAACAGGAGGTTACATTTTCGTCAAGGCTTTATATAGTGGAGCGAGAAGGGTGTGTTTGAAAAGTTTTATAACCCATGTCTCTTCACAGGGGCGGGCCACTGATTAAGCAGAGCCCTAACCTTATGAAACCCCAAATCTCTCATTTGAAAGATTCATCTTTTCACCAATAATTTTATATTCAAAAATTTAAATTGAACAACAATTCCATGTGAATCCGATAACTCTGATGTGTAGACTTTCCACTGTAGAGTTTATGTCATCCTATCATTGATGAGAATGTCCCAGATGACAACCGAACTGACATCATATTGATTAAGTACCTCCGTATATGTTCAATTGGTCGGATTACCAGAATATAGTTCATTTCCCCCAACCTTCTGATGTTCCCAGAATCTCTATGTTAACCAAGGGGTTTTCAAATGTCACATCAGTAGGGTAGAGAGAGGAAAAAGGGGGGAAGAGGTATTTATGACTGTCATAAACCCTACCCCAGGCCAATGTCATGACACTGGTCATAATGTTGTTAAGTTGACGTTGCTCTTACAATAGTTCTTCCCAGCTGTATGTAATAACACTCAAGATTTCCTGGGATAACAATGTAAAAATAGTACATTAAAAAAACAAAATACTGCATAGTTTCCTAAGAACTCGAAGCTAGGCGACCATCTCTGTCGGCGCCATACTCTACACATAGTATGGCGTATATACAGTATATGACATGGTACAGGTGTCTTCTTTTTTTAAGCCCATAACCGTGTGTGAGGTGTATACTTTGTTTCAAGGTAGATTTGTTTAGGACTACCAATAATCACTATGTGTGACCCTGATTTAGCCCAATGCAGTAAAAGGTTAATTAGTGGGGTTTGATGGCTGGGGCTCTTTAACAGGAGTGGGGAGTTCTGCCAGCAGCTCTTCTCTTTTTATTTGTGAGAGTGTTCCAGTAACTGATTAAACACTGCAGATAGAGGCTTTGACCCAATAACCCCCACCCACCCCTCATGTTTCAGGGCAATGGCGATAAAACACGACTTGACAGAGGTGTCGTAAAGCTAACATCTGGCCCTCATAAACGTGTTACAGGGGAATCATGCAAAAATCGGAGGGGACACAAAGTACGTGAGGATGGCTGGGGGGTGGTCTGTAGGGGGTCTGTAAGTTTAAGAATTTTGCATTTTTTAAACACCTGAATAAGCTTTTTCCTGCAATCTAGAGCCACAATCATTATGCTTAATTCTATGTGAAAAATATTTTTAAAATTCAGCATATGACCTTTTGAGCTGTCTGTATCTCGCTGAATGGTGGTTCTTTTTTTTAAATAAACAACATATGTTTCTCTGCATCTCTGCTAAAATCTGTGTAAAATATTGAAAGGAATGTGAGTCTTATTCAGTATATTTAGCTATTGCATGCTTTTATAAAGTCTACCAAACTTGCCAGCAGGCATGCCAGCTAAGATAGTTAGACAAACTAGCTACTCTAACTTGATTGATAGCCTGAAATGGTTTCTTGGTGGCTAGTTCTGGTTGGGAGTTTGGGAACCTATCTGGGCTAGCTAAAGCCAAATTGCTAGATGGCTAGTAGTATTTCAGGGAAACATTTTTTTATGTATTATTAATATTATTATTTAAAAAAATAACAGGACATGTCTGAGGGGGCACATGCCCCTGTTCCCCCTATGGGCATGACGCCTCTGACTGTTTATGAATCCTGATGATGAATGAGGCTGTTCTGTTGTAGTAGGACAGGACACAGACAGGCAGAGTAGGGATATGAAGAGGCAAGTAGGTTTTTGAACACAGTTTGCATGATGAGTAACCTGAGACCTAAAAACTTGTGTTAGCTCCCAGAGCTTTAGCTCGGTGAGCCGACACATTATTGTGGTGTGCAGACAACCTGGGTTCAACACAGTTGGTTGCACACAAACATACCAAGGGGTTTGTTTTCTCTAGAGCCTCACATTCTTCATGTTGAGAGAGATTACATTTCAAAAATATCACAGACAAGACAGACAGGATAATCAATCACTAGGGGAGTACAACACACTCACTCACTCAATCACACACTCACTGTAGTGGCTGCTGGCTGTGTCTGTTTGAGGGAATTGGACTCATAAATCAGCACTTGGTTGTCAGATGGACTAACATCAGTGTGTGTGCTTCTGTAATCCTCTCATAAAGAATTCAGTGAACTAAGAAAATAGTAAAAATAAAGAAAATACAGGTGTGCCAAGCTTGTAGCGTCATACCCAAGAAGTTTCGAGGCTGCAGTCACTGCCAAAGGTGCTTCAACACAGTACTGAGTAAAGAGTCTGAATACTTACGTAAATGTGCTATTTCAGTTTTTAATCTTTAATAATTTAGCAAACATTTCTAAAAACCTGTTTTTTCTTTGTCATTGTGGAGTATTGTGGAGATTGATGAAGGGTAAAATGGTTGAATCCATTTTAGAATAAAATGTGTAAAAGGTTAAGGGGTCTGAACCGTCAAACACAGATTAGTCCATCGGACTGTCAGATGGTTAAAGCGTGATCAATCACTCCAGAGAACGTGTTTCCACTGCTCCAGAGTTTAATGGCGGCGAGCTTTACACCACTCCAGTCGACGCTTGACATTGCGCTTAGCGATCTTAGGCTTGTGTGTGGCTGCTCGGCCGAACTGACTTGTTGGAAATGTTGATAGTCAGTGAGCTCTTCAGTAAGGCCATTCTATTGACAATGTTTGTCTATGGAGATTGCATGGCTGTGTGCTTGATTGTATACACCTGTCAGAAACGGGTGTGGCTGAAATAGCCGAATCCACTCATTTGAAGGGGTGTTCATTGTCTGAGTGAAAGCATGCAATAAACCCCAAAAAGGTTGCTATGGGGAGTGGTTATAACCCTGTGACGTCATCAGGTTTACTGTTCTAGTTTACAGAAGGTAATCAAAAACGAAACCTCACATTTTAACTTTTGAATTAAATTGCCTTTTAACACGAGGAGAGCTGTTAGAAGTGAGTCAAATGAATAGGATAATAGGTAAGAAGATTCCATCTTTACAGTAAAATATCCTGTCAGAGTGAGTTCAGCCATGTAAAGGGTTAACTCTACCAGGAAGAACAGGGTAGGGAGGAGCATGTCAATGTCACTGTTGAAGTGAAACTCAGGTGGAGAGACAGACAGGTAGTATAGTCTGCACAAAAACAGAGTTCCTACGACTGTTCAGCAATCTTTCTCAAACAATTACATACAGAGTTGCTGGGCCTCATGTGATACTACAAATAGAAAGATCAGTGAAAACAGTCGGTCACACTGATACAGGTGAGTAGAGAGATTTACCTGGACAGGTAAAGATTAACTGATTAACTACTGTGTTCATGTCTGTTTTCATGATGACTGTATCAAGGTGATTTCCTGTCTGATGGTGAAACTGTAAGCAACATTGGCTAGTATTATAATGCTATCTCAACAACTCTAGAGTGGAAACTATTGAGAGCAATAGCCTGTTCCCAGATCTATTTAAATGCCATCATGCCACATGTATTAGCTGGTACTGGGATACCACTGACCTGTGCCAGTGTCCAAAGTGTAAGGAGAAATTCTACAGAAGACTTTATCTTCACGTAAATACTTTTATTTCTGAGATGGCTGCTCAGTTCAGTAAGTTGGTTAAAGACACCAGCAGTCCAGACCAATGTCCTGCCAAACCTGGAGAAGTGGCCTTTGATATCTGCACTGGGAAAAAGCTTAAGGCCCTGAAATCCTGCCTGGAGTGTCTGATTTCATTCTGTGTCTCACCTGCAGTCTCATCAGAGCGTCAGACACAAGCTGAATGACCCTGCGGAGAACCTTGAAGACAGGATGTGTAGGGAGCATGACAAACTCTCTGGAACTGTTCTGTCGGACTGACCAGACGTGTGTCTGTGTCTTGGCCATGAAAACAAATCACTAGAGTATGGAAAGAAAAACGTTAAACGGGGGAAGACAGAGGCAGAAGAGATCCTGAAGAAGGTTCAGGATATCAAACACTCAGTAGAGCTCAGCAAGAGAGATGCAGATAGAGAGATCAAATCAAATCAAAGTGTATTTGTCACGTGCGCCAAATACAACAGGTACCTTACAGTGAAATGCTTACTTACAGGCTCTAACCAATAGTGCAAAAAGGGTATTAGGTGAACAATAGGTAAGTAAAGAAATAAAACAACAGTAAAAAGACAGGCTATATACAGTAGCGAGGCTATAAAAGTAGCGAGGCTACATACAGACACCGGTTAGTCAGGCTGATTGAGGTAGTATGTACATGTAGACATGGTTAAAGTGACACAATACAAATAGTCCGGGTAGCCATTTGATTACATGTTCAGGAGTCTTATGGCTTGGGGGTAAAAACTGTTGAGAAGCCTTTTTGTCCTAGACTTGGCACTCCGGTGTCGCTTGCCATGCGGTAGTAGAGAGACCAGTCTATGACTGGGGTGGCTGGGGCCTTTGACAATTTTTTGGGTCTTCATCTGACACCGCCTGGTGTAGAGGTCCTGGATGGCAGGCAGCTTAGCCCCAGTGATGTACTGTGCCGTACGCACTACCCTCAGTAGTGCCTTGCGGTCAGAGGTTGAGCAGTTGCCATACCAGGCAGTGATGCAACCAGTGCTCTCGATGTTGCAGCCGTAGAACCTTTTGAGGATCTCAGGACCCATGCTAAATCTTTTTAGTTTCCTGAGGGGGAATAGGCTTTGTCATGCCCTCTTCACGACTGTCTTGGTGTGTTTGGACCATTGTAGTTTGTTGTTGATGCGGACACCAAGGAACTTGAAGCTCTCAACCTGCTCCACTACAGCCCCATCGATGAGAATGGGGGCATGCTCTGTCCTCCTTTTCCTGTAGTCCACAATCATCTCCTTAGTCATGATCACGTTGAGGGAGAGGTTGTTATTCTGGCACCACCCAGCCAGGTCTCTGACCTCCTCCCTATAGGCTGTCTTGTCGTTGTCGGTGATCAGCCCTACCACTGCTGTGTCATCTGCAAACTTAATGATGGTGTTGGAGTCGTGCCTGACCATGCAGTCGTGGGTGAACAGGGAGTACAGGAGGGGACTGAGCACGCACCCCTGGGGAGCTCCAGTGTTGAGGATCAGCATGGCAGATGTGTTGCTACCTACCCTTACCACCTGGGGGCGGCCCGTCAGGAAGTCCAGGATCCAGTTGCAGAGGGAGGTGTTAAGTCCCAGGATCCTTAGCTTAGTGATGAGCTTTGAGGGTACTATAGTGTTGAACGCTGAGCTGTAGTCAATGAATAGCATTCTCACATACGTGTTCCTTTTGTCCAGGTGGGAAAGGGCAGTGTGGAGTGCAATAGACATTGCATCATCTGTAGATCTGTTTGGGTGGTATGCAAATTGGAGTGGGTCTAGGGTTTCTGGGATATTGGTGTTGATGTGAGCCATTACCTGGTGATTAGGCAACCTTCATTTTGACCATCACGAAAATTACGACATTTAGAAAAGTCCCAGAGTCTCAAGACTAGGTGCATTGAAACTGCCTCCGCCCATAGAGACGGACCCTAACGTTTCTGTCCGATAGCTCATTCAAGGACCCCGCTGCTCGGGCTCCGAATGACCTTTCAAGCCGAAACTCGGGGTTCAGGGTTGCCTCAACTAGGCCTACACATAATGTCAGAACTGGACCCGCAGCTAGAATGTAACTACGTATTTTATGTTTTTATTATGGTTTAAACAGAAGGCGCTGTGAATTTCGGGCCTGACAGTTGGCAGCTAAACATGTTGGAAAAAGTGGGTTTGGTGTCATTTTGTATCCGTTTGGTGCCAGAATGATATCTTACTTGACTATTCCCAAAGTAAACGGCCTATTTCTTAGGACCAGATGCTAGAATATGCATATAATTGACAGATTAGGATAGAAAACTCTCTAAAGTTTCCAAAACTGTCAAAATATTGTCGGTGAGTATAACAGAACTGATATTGCAGGCAGAGTGGAAAAAACCCTGAGAAAAATCTAACCAGGAAGTGGCTTCTATTTTGAAAACTCCATGTTCCATAGCAATGCCATTTAAAGGGATATCAACCAGATTCCTTTTCCTATCGCATCCTCGAGGTGTCAATAGTCTTCAGACATAGTTTCAGGCTTTTATTTTGAAAAATTAGCCAGAACGATAACATCACGTCAAGTGGTCACATGAGTTTTGCTCGCGCAACAGAGTTTGGATATGTACAGTGTACAGTATTCGGCCCCCTTGAACTTTGCGACCTTTTGCCACAGGTGCATTTATACGGAGACTTGATTACACACAGGTGGATTGTATTTATCATCATTAGTCATTTAGGTCAACATTGGATCATTCAGAGATCCTCACTGAACTTCTGGAGAGAGTTTGCTGCACTGAAAGTAAAGGGGCTGAATAATTTTGCACGCCCAATATTTCAGTTTTTGATTTGTTAAAAAAGTTTGAAATATCCAATAAATGTCGTTCCACTTCATGATTGTGTCCCACTTGTTGTTGATTCTTCACAAAAAAATACAGTTTTATATCTTTATGTTTGAAGCCTGAAATGTGGCAAAAGGTCGCAAAGTTCAAGGGGGCCGAATACTTTCGCAAGGCACTGTATTGCTTTTCCTTCTCCTACTGTGAAATACATTTGCGGTTGATATATTATCGATTATATATTTTAATAACAACCTGAGGATTGATTATAAATAATGTTTGACATGTTTCTGTGGACATTACGGATATTATTTTGAATTTGTCTGCGTTGTCATGACCGTTCTTTCCTGTGGATTTCTGAACATAATCCGCCAAACATTTTGGATATAAAAATAATCTTTATGGGACAAAAGGAACATTTGTTGTGTAACTGGGAGTCTCGTGAGTGAAAACATCCGAAGATCATCAAAGGTAAATTATTAATTTGATTGCTTTTCTGATTTTCGTGACCAAGCTACCTGATGCTAAGTGTACATAATGTTTTGTCATGCAATCGATAAATTTACACAAACGCTTGGATTGCTTTCGCTGTAAAGCATAATTTCAAAATCTGAGACGACAGGTGGATTAACAAAAGGCTAAACTGTGTTTTGCAATATTGCACTTGTGATTTCACGAATATGAATATTTTCAGTAATATTATTTGACTGAGGCGCTATGCTATTCAGCGGTTGCTGATGACAATTATCCTGCTTAAGGGATGGGTAGCGTCAAGAAGTTAAGGTGACCTGACCTCAACCCCTTTGATACCTAATTCAAAGCGCTCCACTCATATCACCTATAGCACTCCCATAACTGCCTCCCCTCTACCCAGCACATTCCAAAGCCATCTGGCTCCTACAGATAACCATTAACTTCTGATGTAAAAACCCTTCTCTATCACTCCTCATGTACTACAGTGCTACTCCTGATGAATCATATCTCTAGTATAACAATGTTCCAAGTTGAACCCAGAATCTAAGTCCCCCCATTTAACTCCATACTGTTCAACATTACATACACTTGGAAATGACTTATAAATGGACAAACAATAATAATAATAATAAAACCTGATTAACATTCACCGTTAGGCTTATGGCCTCTGTTCTATATGTACCCTCTTATTACCATCTCTCATCACACAACAGAATGCCATTCCAGCTGAAGCTGTTGGCTTTCTCCCTTCCAGCTGGAGCTGTTGGCTTCCTCCACCAAAGTTTGATAACATGACAATTCTCACTCTCTCTTAGCCTGACCATGACTTCAGGATACTTTTCTGTTGAGGTTGGCAAAAATGAAAACCCTCCTCATGCTTTCGCCCAGTCTTCCCCATCAGACTACAGGATCCAAGAGGTGTTCCCAAGCCATGTCATTCTCACTTTGCTCCCCATCCTCTACCTCCATAGCCACCTCATATATACGTGTGGTGGCCTTAATCAGTTTTACCTCATCTTGAGGTAACTCAACACTGTGTAGTCATTTTAACATCAATGCCCTCGGCACATGATATCCAATATCACCAAAGTAACCCCTGCTATTACTAACATTGCCCTGACACTGGCAATTGTGCATGCTTTAAACGCCAGGATGTCATACTCTTTTCGGCTTTTCATCTTGTAGAATTCACTGCACACTATGGAGGAAGAGAACCGTCTTTCCAGACCAACATTTGTCAACAGTTAATAATCAGATAAGAGACGCACTATACCAAAACGAACAAATGACGGGTTGCAATGCAATTGTGGATTAGACGTATGAGCCTATTATGTTCAGATTTGTTTCTTACAGAAGACATTTTTAATAAACAGTAGTTTCTTAATAGTATGTAGTAGCCTATGATTAGGACACAGTATGTTGTTTTAGTAAGTAGTAGGCAAGACAGTGTTGTATTGTAAACCCAGAGCGGGACATTTCATGCCAGGCTTCACAGATTCTGTAATTCACAGCGCCCCCTTTCAACCCATCACAGAACAAACAAACTGCTCTTCCCACAATCCTGTTATGACTCTGAATGCCAAGCTGGTTGTCAGGAGACAGTCAGCAGACCCCTTTTACAACTTACATGTATTAAGGGAGGGAGGTCATCGGAGAGGCGCCACAGCTATGTTCCAACAAAATAACGCTTTTTTCCTCACTCTTCTTAATTAACAAGGAGAAAATGGCAAGAGCAAAAAAGGTCACATTTGCCTCCTCCGACTATGTACCTCATCCTAGAGATAGTTCTCACATTCAAAAACACTTTTTTGTATTTTGTGAAAACTTATGAGTAACTTTCATGTTTATCGCCTATGAAAATGGATATGCCAAATCTTTACAATCAACGGGGCATTCCCTTGTTGCATAACTGGGCCGTTAGACCCTGCCTTCTGTGATTCTGATTTTAAATAAGAGGACTTACTAACCAGAAATCAAATCAGATCTTTGTGAGGTGTAGGCCATGCCTTGAAGATTCAATGATCCATCTCCTTGGAAACCAAAACATCGCTGCGAGAAACCTAGGCAACTTTGATTTGCACCATCCTATTCAAACAGAAGATTCGCCTGAGAGGAACCGTTGAGTCTTCATCGCTCCCAAAGGCAATCCGTACCAACATTATATTACACCCCAGTATCTTAACAAACTTTATCTTGTTGAACTGAACGAACTAAGAACTGAACTGAGAGAGCCTATGTTTGAGCTTCTATGAGGGCCTTCTTTGACTGAAAGCTCCAAACGCCAGGACCACAGACCTTTTCCCTGTGTCCCACTGCATCATAACAGAAACTCGACTGAACAAGACAACACCCAAATCCACGTAAATACCTTGTTGCGTTGCATTTTCCTTTTATGTGACGCTATCTGTGTAAAAGTGGTGGCAGTAACAGATTATTGTAAGACTGTTAGTCTTAATTCGATATCATAATTAATACTGTTAAGGCATTGTCCACTTTCGGATGTGAACTGATAGCCTAGCCACTAGCAACTCTTGGTGGATGAACCTATAATTCCACAATGGTGACGACTATCAGTTGATAAGACCATGTCATCCTCAAAAGTATGGTGAATGTATGTACTGTCGTATTTGCTCAGTTCAAGTACAGAAGTTAATTTATGTTGGCCTGTGGAGATTCTCACTTCAATGATTGTGTTGTATTCTGTTAGCCTGGACCCTGCCTTACTCTGTTCTGCCATACTCTGTTAACTACCTCATTTTTCAACTTATTTAGTCTAGTAAATAAAATCTTAAAAATGAATTTGTGGCTTTGAGTTCATTTGCAAGTGATTGGGTCCTTGAAGTTTCTGAGCGCGACGACTTTCACAATGAGAATATAGTAATTGACTGTTGATTAAGACTATTGTTAATATAGGATTGGTATAACGGTTAATGATAACTACGGACAGAGTTAATTCAAGGGATCTCTATATGTTTTTAAAACTTGATGGTGCACAACCTTTGATGAATTTGGATAGGATAACCAAGTTTAATTACAATAAATTACATACATTAATTATTCCAGTAATTAATCAGTAAATGATCTTTAATAGCCATAGCCAAAGTCACAACAGCAGATTTACGACACGGCCTCTCCTCTATCGCTCTCTGTGTCTGCTGGCATTTCCTTCCATGCACCCTGTGTGTGAGTGTGAGTGTCACGGAGGCTGTCACTCGTCACTCGTCCTCTGATAGCTGACGGACAGCAAAGGGGAGTAGTGCTGTGACAGGATGACAGAGGGACATCTCTCTCTCTCTCTGTCTCTCTCCTACGTTGATCGGATTCAGTTAGTGGGCAGAATCATTGAACAAAATATGCATTCATTTTATGATGCACATTATGAACTTTCATTCATCTGATGAAGTTTTACACATTACTGAGACTCAACTGAATTACAGTACATCTGTTTTCTTCCACGAGAAACAAGTTAATTGAGTTTGTTATTAAAAGCAACTTTCTTATCATCTCTGTCTCTTCCCCCTTTCCCTTGCTGTCTGTCAGCTGCTCAAATACTAGTCTGTCTGTTCATTCCTCTGGAGGCAAAGGGAGGCTCTGAGGGGAAATATTGACTCAGGTCCACTGATGCAGCAGAATATGAATGGTCCTCATTTCAGCTTGTCATGTTAGCCTGTGCTCTGCCCCTCCCTGTGCCAAACACACACGCACACGCCTGCTGCATGGTGAGGCTGGAAAATTGAGCTGATGGCAGCCCTGTCTGTCTGGCGGCATGTTGGGATGTGTTGTACTGCACCACACTCTTCCACAGGGGTCATGTCACATTGTGTACCCCCGCGATCAGCTGTGACCCAGCTGTCAGGCTGCCCATGCTGGAGGTGATGTAGTAATGTGTATGTCTGAGTCTGTGTTGTCTGAGCGTGTGCTAAGATTCCCCTTGCTTAATTGAATCTGGTGTGTTCATACTGGGCTGGAACAAAAGCCTGTACAGTGTATAGTCATTCAGGCCACCTACACTAGTAAGTGAGCAGGGTGTAATTTATGGTTTGTTTGCTCAACACATCCAATCTAATTCCATTCCCAGCCCAGAGCCTGTAAGAAAGGTTTAATGGTGGCGCGGAGAGAAAGAATTAGAGATTACTAACGAGGTTAGAAAAGCTTTAGAGTCTGGGAGGCATGGCTGGCTGCCTAACGACTCCCTGGCTGTTTAAACAAATCCGTTTTTCCCATTGGAGCTGGTGCTCAGCACAATTATACCCACAGTTAACCTCTCTTTTTACCAGGGCTGCCTCTCTCAACTGGCCTCTAACTGGAGATGCTAAGGCCAAGTAGATCTTTGGAAATGACTAATAACCCTACTATATCAATGGCCCAATGGGTTCGTTATTAAGCTGGCTAATGTAGTGATAGAGGGGATACAGCCAATGTGGTGTGTGAACCAGCAACCCTGAGATTATGGGTCAAGTGCTCTACCATAAAAGCCTGGGCCTCTTGGCAGAAGTAGTAAGTGAGTTTCCTTTCAAAAACACATGGTAGAAAGAGATGAATTATAAGGGATATCAAGTTTTTGATTGGTTGATTTAGGGATAATTGTAAATATGCATATACAGCCACATCACTACATCAGGTGTAGAAGATAGGAGAATGAAGTGAGAGAAGGCAAGACAGAGAGAGAGAGAGAGCGTAAAAGAGATGGAGGAGGAGGGGACAAGCTGGTATTGATTTTGTGCCCGGTGTGATGGATAAAACCATAAGTGGTAGGAGCCAGTGGAGGAGAGGAGAGAGTGATTCTGTTTTTCACAGGTCAAAGGAGGCAGAGGAGGGCCAGTGTCCAGACCTTCGCCACATGATAGACTGATCTGTCCGGATGAAAGACAAACATAGAGGGAGGAAAGAAAGGGAGAAGAGGGACTCCAGTCTGACTCCAATCACAAATTTGATGCCCTGATACTCGACTTGATATAAAATATAATGACTTTACTTGGACCTGGTGCCTCAAGACTCGGGACTCGACATTGACTTGAGACTGATGACTTGAAATGATCTAGCCAGGTTTTGTAATGTTTTGTAACTCATTTTGTGGCACAGAGTCTTCGTTGATTGCTCTCCACGCAGCCAGAGACAGTAGCCACAGGCAGCATCGCAGATTGGCTAGTGAAACGCACACTCAGCCTTCTGATTAGACCAACAAACTGTCAATCAACACATGTCCAGTGAGCCACTGTTCTCCAAGTGGAGAACATTCTGGGGTGTCATGAGTATGAAACTGAATGGGAAAAATAACTAATCTGGTACCAAGAAGCAAACAAGTAGCCTAATATCTAGGTTATTACGGTGTAATTATCATTTTACCTTGTGATTCAAGTACACTAAACAAAGATATAAACGCAACATATAAGGTGTTGGTCCCATGTTTCACGAGCTAAAGTAAAAAATGTAAAAGTATACATATTTTAATTGGCTACATATACAGTGTGTATACTATTTTATATTTAATAACCATTCATCAGCATTAGAGCGCAAAGCCGGACCTGCATATCCAGATTAGTCTCAAAAAAGCATTTGTTTCATCTACTATGGACGCATCTTTCCCAGAACAATAACAATAGGCTACCTGGCTATCATTATATTTTCAGATTTCAGATAGTCGTAGTTTGGGTGGCTACTGGCCATAAAAATGCAGTTTATTTATGTGTATTGCATTTTTTAAATGCATCACTGTTTATGTATGTAATGCAGTGGAGGCTCCTCAGAGGAGGAAGGGGAGGACTGTCCTCCTCAGTGAATTTTATAAAAATAAGGTATCCTTTTTAGATAAAACTATACTAAATATATTCACATTATTCACATCACCAAATAATTTATTTAAACACTGTTTTGCAATGGTCTACAGTATCCTCAAGCAATCTGTAGGGTACCACAGAGGACAGCTAGTCTCTGTCCTCCTCTGGGTACATTGACTTCAATACAAAACCTAGGAGGCTCATGGTTCTCACCCCCTTCCATAGACTTATGACAACTTCCGGAGGACGTCCTCCAACCTTTCAGAGCTCTTGCAGCTTGAACTGACACATAATCAAAGGATCAGAGAATGAATATAGTACTGAAAGCATAAGCTACAGCTAGCTAGCACTGCAGTGCATAAAATGTGGTGAGTAGGTGACTAAGAGAGAAAGATAATAGTTGAACAGTTTATAACAAATTAATTCCTTCCAAAATGAGGGAGATGTAAGAGAGAGAACAAGAGAGACAGCTAGCTATATTTCATTGTATATTGTTTTTTGCTTTCACTTATCTAGCGAATGCAGGTAGCTAGTTTAGCCTACTCAAACACCCAGCTAAACAGAGAGTGATGCAATGTTAGTTAGCAGGCTATGGCTATCCAACACTGGAACTCACCCAGGTCATGGTAAGTTTTAGGCTTAATTCATTTATTGCCACGAGGCCCACCGGTGTAACTGCTAAAGTGCTCGCTGACTGTACACTGTACTGCATGATTGTAGCAGGTTTACTAACGCTTTAGCTCTAGTAGCTATGTTGACTATGACATTAGCTAATATGATGACAACAATGTAGGCTGTGTGTAGATGTTAGTGGTCATGATATTGTCGTGTCTTGACTATCATTCATGTGTTTGACTGTTATTTTATCAGTTAATTACATACCACGTTAAATTATTATGTGATTGAATTAATCATATAACAATGAATTCATAATTAATCTGGGGCACCGCGGGAAATAATTGAATGAGTTACTATCTCCCGACTAAACTCTAATGATATAAATATCTCTTACATCAGTAACACTCAATTCATTCATTCTTATTTACCTTCAGTCTCATTCTGAATGTTGCAAAATCCATAAATGATGAATCAGCGATATACAAATTGGCTTAAATATTTATTTACTAACTAACTAACTAACTAAATAATCACACAGAATTACATAAACACACAAACAGGATAGCTTACACATTGATTACTACGCAATGCAATGAAAAGTCCCTAGTGGACTAAACCGATATGATGGCTTGTTACACTAAATGGTGGATTCAAAAGAGAGGGAAAGGGAAAGGGAGAGGGAAAGGAATTCCACTATCGTGATCCAGCCTTTTGGTGTTGTAGTTTTGGCAGGAGGAATCTCCTTCTAACAAAAGGTTTCTTTCCCCTCAATCCTGCAGAGCCCAAAGGCAGAGTTTCTACAAGGTAGTTACGACCGTCATAAAACGGCCAACTTCACCCCTCTCCCTCTCTGCGGAGTAGAGTCTGTAGAGCAGACTCACTGTAACCTGATCCTTCGTGTCCTCACAGGAGAGGCATGGCAATATGAAGGTTTGGCCTGGAAAGGTTTTTTATTCTGGTCACATACAGCTGATGTGTTGTGCACTGAATTCCACAAGCGAAGGGAAAAGGTGAGAGGAGGAGAGCGCGTAGATGTGAGAAGGAATTATACAATGAACAAATTATCCTACAGTTTATGGGTGGCTGTTGGAATAATGATTTCATCCTAGATTAGCTAGATGCAGGCAAGAGTAGGCAAAGTGGTATTGAATCTGTCACCTTGATTACAAAAAAATGTATCTCGACCTGTGTTGTAAACTTTCATTCATAGGCTAGGTTGTAGCAACCTCATGATGGGTATAGGGAGAATTTGAGCATCATGTATTAGCCTAAACCTATCGATGTTACATTGAACTGGGTGAATGGAATTTGAACGACTGTCATCCAATATGCTTTAATAGAAATAAGGCCGTGCTCTTAAATTTTTTTATAATCCTCCCTCATCTTAAACGGCACCGACCGCCACTGCTGTAATGACAGGCTACATTTGCACAGGAATTGTGTGCGTGTGTATGTGCATCCTTGGTGCTTGGGGTCGCCACCTTTGAACCACTCCTTTTAGGGGTTTGTGGGTCAAAACGTTTCAGAACCACTGAGCTAGCAAATAGATTGCAGATTTACTGCAGCTATACAGGATTGGGTGCAGTGCAAATGCCAAATTCTAGGGAGAGAGGATTGCCATAAATAAATATGCAGCTCCCAAAATAATGGTTATAAAGAATATGCAAGCTTGCATTTGCAATTTTATGTCAAAATGAATTTTCCATAGGCCTAATCAAAATATGTTGTAGACAAAATAATTAAAAGGGCTGAAAAAATAGACAACGATTTGTAGTTGAACAAGTCTTTATACGTATAGATTTGTATTTTACTTGACTTGAGACTTGACTTGAAATAGCTTGTGACTCGACTTGACTTGAAATAGCTTGTGACTCGACTTGACTTGCTCTTAGAATGCACAACTTGGACTTGACTCAAGACTCAACCCATTCCACTTGGGCATCGACTTGAGACGGAGACAGAAACGAAGGGAGGAGAAGAGAAGAAGAGAGATGGAGAGGAGGGTCTGGAAAGAAGAGAAGATAGATGAAGGGATGTGATAGAGGGGTGAAAAGAGTTGAAGAGAGCATTGATGAGAGAGAGAGATTAAGGCAGGGGTTGATATTGCAGTCAGTTCAACATTATTAATGGCAAAAGAGGGGCGAGGGAGTTATGACAGAATGAGTGTGAAGGGGGTATGAAGTCTCCACGAATAAGTTATTTGACTGTATTAGTGATTTAAATACTTGGATGCCTCACAACTTCCTCCAGCTAAATCAAGACAAGACCAATGTTCTTATTGTTGGAGCCATATCACAGAGAGAGTATCTAGCCGCACATTTGAATTCACAGGCAATAAAGATAAAACACCAGGTAAAAAACCTAGGTGCTATTTTAGATTCTGAACTAAATTTCGAATCACACAATTAGGACCAAACGAGTGTTTTACCACCTGAGGAACATTGCCAAAGTGTGGCCATTTCTCTCTCAGGCTGATACAGAGAGACTCATCCAGGATTTCGACTACTGCAATGCTCTTCGGTCTGGTCTACCCAAGAAAGCCATTGGTCAACTGCAAAACATACAGAATGCTGTGCGGGTACTGACCAAGACCAGACGGAGAGAACACATTACACCGATTTAAAGGTCTCTGCACTGGCTACCTGCGAGTTTTATAATTGATTTTAAGATTCTTCTATTGGTTTTAAAATCAATCCACGATTGTGCATCCCAATACATGTCAGAAATGCTTTTAAGTTATGTACCTAGTAAGGTCCTCTGGCACTTCCATTT
Organism: Oncorhynchus kisutch; assembly: GCF_002021735.2. Classification (NCBI taxonomy): domain Eukaryota; kingdom Metazoa; phylum Chordata; class Actinopteri; order Salmoniformes; family Salmonidae; genus Oncorhynchus; species Oncorhynchus kisutch. Next base: position 27,605,355 of record NC_034196.2, on the reverse strand, counting down.
TAACTATCCCAGAACCTGAGGGGGGACGAAACTGTGGACATATTTTAAAGAGATCTTAAAATACATATTTTTAGCTTTTCTTTTCCTTAGGTTCTGCTTAGTTGATCAGTTTGTGTCGTTCTTGAGTTTTTTATCTTATGTTTGTTGTGTAGTATATATTTCAATTTTTTTTTTCATTGTTTATTATTTTTTCCTGTAAAGCACATTGTGTTGCATTCCATGTCTGAAATGGACTGTATAAATCAAGCTTGATTTGATTTGAAGGAGGGAGGGGGAGGGATGAGAGGAGAAGTGATGTATGCCCCTTCTGGCAATCCAATAATAACACTGAAGAATGGCCCAGCAGATGGAAGGAGGGAGAGAGGGAGGGTAGGATAGGATAGGATGGATAGAGACCAGACTGGGTGTAGAGGACTGTGGCCAGAAGGGGGCATCATTACAAAACATTGTCATAGTGAAGTGTGTCTTTTCAATCTTTTCATTACCTTTATTCACAGTTTAAGCAGGCTATTCCAGAAGGGGGGGGGGGGGGTAATGTGTATGATATTAGGCATTTATAAGATATATTTGCTGTAATAATGCAGACATTTAAAATATATAATTTTAGAGAACCTTTATTTTTGCTTTATTTGGAAGAGTGAGTGTAGTCGCACATGTACACACGCCCCCTTACATGTACACACGCCCCCTTACATGTACACACGCCCCCTTACATGTACACACGCCCCCTTACATGTACACACGCCCCCTTACATGTACACACGCCCCCTTACATGCACACACGCCCCCGAGCTTACATGTACACACGCCCCCGAGCTTACATGTACACACGCCCCCTTACATGTACACACGCCCCCTTACATGTACACACGCCCCCTTACATGTACACACGCCCCCGAGCTTACATGTACACACGCCCCCGAGCTTACATGTACACACGCCCCCGAGCTTACATGTACACACGCCCCCGAGCTTACATGTACACACGCCCCCGAGCTTACATGCACACACGCCCCCGAGCTTACATGTACACACGCCCCCCGAGCTTACATGTACACACGCCCCCGAGCTTACATGTACACACGCCCCCGAGCTTACATGTACACACGCCCCCGAGCTTACATGTACACACGCCCCCGAGCTTACATGTACACACGCCCCCGAGCTTACATGCACACACGCCCCCTTACATGCACACACGCCCCCGAGCTTACATGTACACACGCCCCCGAGCTTACATGTACACACGCCCCCGAGCTTACATGCACACACGCCCCCGAAGCTTACATGTACACACGCCCCCGAGCTTACATGTACACACGCCCCCGAGCTTACATGTACACACGCCCCCGAGCTAACTACATGCACACACGCCCCCTTACATGACACACGCCCCCGAGCTTACATGTACACACGCCCCCGAGCTTACATGTACACACACCCCCGAGCGTACATGTACACACGCCCCCGAGCTTACATGCACAACACGCCCCGAGCTTACATGTACACACGCCACCGAGCTTACATGCACACACGCCCCCGAGCTTACATGTACACACGCCCCCGAGCTTACATGTACACACGCCCCCGAGCTTACATGTACACACGCCCCCGAGCTTACATGTACACACGCCCCCGAGCTTACATGTACACACGCCCCCGAGCTTACATGTACACACGCCCCCGAGCTTACATGTACACACGCCCCCGAGCTTACATGTACACACGCCCCCGAGCTTACATGTACACACGCCCCCGAGCTTACATGCACACACGCCCCCGAGCTTACATGTACACACGCCCCCGAGCTTACATGTACACACGCCCCCGAGCTTACATGCACACACGCCCCCGAGCTTACATGCACACACGCCCCCGAGCTTACATGTACACACGCCCCCGAGCTTACATGTACACACGCCCCCGAGCTTACATGCACACACGCCCCCGAGCTTACATGCACACACGCCCCCGAGCTTACATGTACACACGCCCCCGAGCTTACATGTACACACGCCCCCGAGCTTACATGTACACACGCCCCCGAGCTTACATGTACACACGCCCCCGAGCTTACATGTACACACGCCCCCGAGCTTACATGTACACACGCCCCCGAGCTTACATGCACACACGCCCCCGAGCTTACATGTACACACGCCCCCGAGCTTACATGCACACACGCCCCCGAGCTTACATGTACACACGCCCCCGAGCTTGCATGCACACACGCCCCCGAGCTTGCATGCACACACGCCCCCGAGCTTGCATGCACACACGCCCCCGAGCTTGCATGCACACACGCCCCCGAGCTTGCATGCACACAATGGGGTTGATGAGTAGTTATGATTGTGATCCCAGCCAGAAGCATGCATCAGGTAACATCTAGCAGCCCAGCCAGGAGACACACAAACATAATAGATATATACCGTAACCAAGTCACTTCCAGGCCCCATATACTCATATACTAACTGTTCTCTCTCTCTCTTTCTCTCTCTCTAATTTCTAGGGCTTTATTGGCATGGGAAACATGCTTACATTGCAAAACAAAGTGTAATAGATAATAAACAAAAGTTAAAGAAAAACATTCAAAAATTAACAGTAAACATTACACTCACAAAAGTTTCAAAAGAAACTGTGGCGACAGGTCACAAAATCTTGCTACTGTGATGGCATCACTGTGGTACTTCACCCAATAGATTTCTCTCTCTTGCTCTCTCATAACATTATATGACACCAGTCAGACACAGACATCTCTCTCCTCTGTCTAGCTCTTCTATTTCTCCATCAACAAAGAGAGAGGGATAGAGGTTGCCAGACATAGATAGAAAAAAAGAGGAAGATAGGAGGGGCAGACCCTAGACAATCTCATTAAATTGAGTAAAGAAGGAATGATTCAAAAGGGAGAGAAGGAGAGAGGGAGAGTGAAAGTGGCAGAGAGCCCAGCCCAGCTTAGTTTGGTCTGATAAAGACAGATATAGGTGGCCAAACGAAGGAAGGATGAGTAGAGCGAGGGAAAATAATGGATGAGGAAGAGGAGAGAGGAGGGGTTGGGCCCAGACAAGCTCATTAAGTAGAGGGCCGTGGTGTGACACAAGATGCATGAGTCTGGCAGCATCCCTCCACCCTCTGTCTGGAGGAAGATGTATGGCCGCGTGTGTCAGTGTGTGCGTGGAGTCGTGTGAGTGTTCGTGGAGAAAAATAAACAATTAAATACAAGGGTCAACTCAGATAGTCCGTTAAATATATTCTGGCAAAAATGACAGACAGTAGCTTATTAGCAAAATATAACTTTATTGAGAGTGTGTGGGGAGAGGCCAGGACCCGCTTCCCTAATAGTGATGGAACTTCGGCTTATGAGTCTATTAATGATGCAGCATTCCTACAACGGCCGAAGATGTAACAAGATTTTCCCAAAACACCACGCAGAGAGAACGTTTCCTAAACGCGTAGTTAGACTATGTGTCAATACAATCACTTCTCTTGGATCAGCTTTCTCCATTCAAGTCTTACCTTACCGTACAGTGCCTTCAGAAAGGATTCACGCCTCTTGACATCTTCCACATTTTGATGTGGTACAGCCTGGATATAAAATGGATTAAATTGAGATGTTTTTGTCTCTGACATACACACAATACCCCATAATGTCAAAGTGGAATTCTGTTTTTCTAATTTTTTACAAATTAATTAAGACAACCCCTTTGTTATGGAAATCAGAGTCTACAGTCCATTGCGGATTAAGAAGGAAGGCCTAACCGTGATCTGCCCAACGATGCCTCTCTACCAGACAAACTCAATGCCTTTTATGAATACTTTGACAATAACAACATCAAGCCGGATGTGAAGGCCGTCACCGACCAAGTGGACTTGGTGACTCACTCTCCAAGGCTGACGTGAGAAGGGTCTTTAATTAGTTCAACACCTTCAAGGCCGCGGCCCCGACGGTATGCCAGGGCGTGTTCTCAGAGCATGCGCAGAACAGCTGGCAGGCATGTTCATGGTAATGTTCAACCTCTCCTGGTCCCTGTCTGTAATCCACATGTCTTAAGATGACCACAATTATTCCTGTTCCTAAGAACTCTAAGACTTCATGCCACAATGATTACAGCCCTGTAGCACTCACTTCTGTAATCATGAACTGCTGTAAAAGGCTGGTTATGGCACACATTAACTCCATCATCCCAGCCACCCTAGACCCACTCCAATTTACATACCGTCCCAACAGATCCATAGACGATGCAATCTCAATTACTCTCCACACTGCCCTCACCAACCTAGATCACAGGAATACCGATGTGAGAATGCTGTTCATTGACTAAAGCTCAGCATTCAACACAATAGTGCCCTCCAAGTTCATCACCAAGGTTAGGACTTGGGACTGAACACCTCCCTCTGCAACTGGATCCTGGACTTCCTAACAAGCCAACCCCAGGTGGTGAGGGTAGCCAGCATCACCTCCACCATGCTGACCCTTAACACAGGGACCGCACAGGGGTGTGTGAATAGTACCCTCCTGTACTCCCTGTTCACCCAACACCATTATCAAGTTGACGATACGACGGTGGTAGGTCTGATCACCGGCGATGATGAGTCAGCCTACAGGGAGGTGATCTGTGACCTGGCAGTGTGTTGCTAGAGCAACAACCTCTTCCTCAACATCAGCAAGAAGAAGGAGCTGATTGTGGACAACAGGAAACAAGGGCGGGGCGTGCACACCCCCTTCCACATTGACGGAGCGGCACTGAAGTACATAGACAGCTTCAATTTCCTCAGTGTACAAATCATTAAAGACTTCAAATGGTCCAAACACACATGCACAGTCGTGAAGAAGGCGTGACAGTGCCTCTTCCCCCTCAGGAGGATTGAAAAGGTGTGGCATGGGCCCTCAAATCCTTAAAAGGTTCTACAACTGTACAATTGAGAGCATATTGACTGGCTGCATCACTGCTTGGTATGGCATTAGCGCTGCCCCATCGCATGGTGCTACAGAGTGTTGTGCGACAGCCCAGTACATCACTGGGGCCAAGCTCCCTGCCATCCAGGACCTATATATCAGGCGGTGTGAAAAGAAGGCCTGGAAAATCGTCAAACACCCCAACCACTCAAGCCATAGACTATTTTCTCTGCTGCCGCAAGGCAAGGGTTACTGGTGCATCAAGTCTGACACCAACAGGCTATTAAACAACTTATATTCCCTAGCATTACAACTGATAAGTAGCTAAGAAAATACACAGACCGAGTTTCCCTTGCATCTTTATTTCCCTTTTATTTCAATATTTGCACTGTCTCTATGCACACTCACAGGGCCCTACACACTCACAGGGCCCTACAAACTCACAGGGCCCTACACACTCACAAACACTGTCACTACCAACACACACACAAACACTGTCACTACCAACACAAACACAAACACTCATGACATAATTTGCTCGCTCACACATAATATGATCATACATTTATACTGACTCTACACACCCGCACACTCAAATACATGCAAGCTGCTGCTACTCTGTCTATCTTATATCCTGTTTCCTTGTCCCTTTACCCCTATACATACAGCACCAGTCAAAAGTTTGAACATACCTACTCATTCCAGGGTTTCTATATATTTACTATTTTCTACACTGTAGAATAATAGTGAAGACATCAAAACTATGAAATAACACATGTGGAATCATGTAGTAACCAAAAAAGTGTTAAACAAATCCAAATATATTTGAGATTCTTCAAAGTAGGCACCCTTTGCCTTGAGGACAGCTTTGCACACTCTTGGCATTTTGTTGGGTTACTACATGATTCCATGTGTGTTATTTCATAGTTTTGATATCTTCACTATTATTCTACAATGAACATTTCTTTTAAATAAAGAAAAAATCTTGAATGAGTAGGTGTGTCCAAACATTTGACTGGTACTGTATCTCCCTCCATCTCTCCAGTTTCCCTGCATATGTAAATATGGTATTGGAACTGACTTTTTAAATATTTCCTGTATATATAGTATGCTTAATTACTTACTGTAAGTAAAAAGCCTAAGTAAGTCCACATAAGTTGCATGGACTAACTCTGTTTGCAATAATAGTGATGAACATGTTTTTTTGATTGACTACCTCATTTCTGTACCCCACTCATACAATTATCTGTGAGGTCCCTCAGTCGAGAAGTGAATTTCAAACACAGATTCAACCACAAAGACAAGGGAGGTTTTCCAATACCTTGCAAAGAAGGGCACCTATTGGTAGATGTATAAACAAATATATATTAAATATCCCATGGTGAAGTTATTAATTACACTTTGGATGGTGTATCAATACACCCAGTCACTAAAGATACAGGACTCCTTCGTAATTAAGTTGCCGGAGAGGAAAGAAACCGCTCAGGGATTTCACCATGAGGCCAATGGTGACTTTAAAACAGTTACAGAGTTTAATGGCTTTGAAAGAAAAAAACTGTGGATGGATCAACAACATTATAGTTACTCCCCAATATTATCCAAATTATCCAAAAAATATTCCAAATCATGTATCCTGTTTAAAACAAGGCGTTAAAGTAATACTGCAAATACTGTAATACTGCACTCTCCATATTTTCAAGCATGTTGTTGGCTGCATCATCTTATCAAATCAAATCAAATGTATTTATTTAGCCCTTCGTACATCAGCTGATATCTCAAAGTGCTGTACAGAAACCCAGCCTAAAACCCCAAACAGCAAGCAATGCAGGTGTTGAAGCACGTTGGCTAGGAAAAACTCCCTAGAAAGCCCAAAACCTAGGAAGAAACCTAGAGAGGAACCAGGCTATGAGGGGTGGCCAGTCCTCTTCTGGCTGTGCCGGGTGGAGATTATAACAGAACATGGCCAAGATGTTCAAATGTTCATAAATTACCAGCATGGTCAAATAATAGGTCTGGTACAGGTAGCACGTCCGGTGAACAGGTCAGGATTCCATAGCCGCAGGCAGAACAGTTGAAACTGGAGCAGCAGCACGGCCAGGTGGACTGGGGACAGCAAGGAGTCATCATGCCAGGTAGTCCTGAGTTTTTTGGAAACAGCTCGGAATGGCTTCGGGAAGATGTATACCATGAGGATTAAGCGTGATCAGAAAATGGCTGACTGCCAGACACCTGATAGATTCTACTTTCATTCACTCCCAAAACACAGTAGAAGTCTCATTCAAATTTCTATAGATGGTTGGCATCTAGTGAAACCCCTAGGCTGTGCAACATCATTAATATCTCAAGGGGATTTCATTGTGAACTGTGGTGAATACATACAAAGCTCAGATTTCTCAC